>NC_143019.1:107018249-107177775 GCF_055824585.1 Amblyomma mixtum | reverse complement strand
CAAGGCTTTCGCCAAGCACTCTTCAAAATTTCCAAAGTGTCTTCGGTAATTTTTATTTATTTATCTGGTCTGACTAGATAGGTTAATTAGGCTAATTGGTTAATTAAGCAATTAACTAAACTTAGTCCCACTTACCTGGAACATCACTACACAATCCCTTCAATTGGTAGCATGGTTACTAGGAGGAGGTAAATTTTATTAAAGAAAAGGTCTTAGGCGCGGATTGGGGTGACGTTCCCCTCCCCGCGGAGGGCTCCTCTTCTAGGCCGGACGCCAGGTGGCCGACCGACGATGTCGTTCGGCGACCTCTTCGGCTCGCTCTGTGACTCGAAGTTGAACCTCCGGGTCCGAGCTGAGCAGCGCGGCCTCCCACTAAGATTGGGTAGAGAGCTGCAGACTGTGCGATGGCTTGTCTTGAGTACAGGAGTATAGGATGTGCGGTGTGTCTGCCTTTTGGTGCCCACAGAGAGAACAGACGGGGCTGTAGTGCTCCGGGAACCATATGGAGTACATGTAGGGATTAAAGAAAGTGTCTGTTTGGAGCTGCCACCAACTGACTTGTGTTTTACTCAGAGATTTATGTGGTTCTGGGGAGATCTGTCTTTCTTTCTTAAAGTGGGTAGTAATTTTTTTGTAGGTTGTCATTAGCTCCTTGGCCGACCTGAGCTTGGGGTAGCGTACCTCCTGGTTAACCACGAATCCTCGGGCAAATTGGAGCGCCGCCTCGTTTCCAGGATGGTCCGAATGGGCGGGGACCCAGATCAATGTTATCTGGCGGATATTGGAGATTTTTTGTAAGATTTTGATGGCTGCTGAGTGGGCCCTTCCTTTTGAAAAATTTCGAACTGCTGTTTTGGAGTCACTTATGATGTATTTGGCAGTGGTGGAGGTAATGGCTAAAGCTATGGCAGCTTCTTCGGCCTCCTTCAGAAATTTTGTTTTATCTATTGTCTCCGATGCAAGGGGAGAACCTCGATGATCGACAACTGCCAGAGAAAGGCGTCTCTGTCCGCATGTTCTGCCACGTCCTCGTGCGCCGTGTCTTTCTAAACTGAAAATCTTTCGTGAAGTTTTTGTGCCCTAGCCTTTCTTCTGTCCGTATCGTAGTGTGGATGCATGTTTTTGGGCAGAAGAGGGACTGTTAAGTGTTCGTGCACGTGTCTTGGAATTGGCAAGGTGTGTGTACGGATTCCTTTATATTGTATTCCTGCTTTCTTAAGAATGAGACGTCCCGTTTCAGTGCCTGATAGTCTTTCATAGTGTGCGGTGAGGTGTGCTTCTATCATTTCCGCTAAGGTGTTATGAATTCCTAACTGTAATAGTTTTTCATTTGGAGTATGACGAGGGAGGTTGAGCGCAATTTTGTAGGACTGTCTAATTAGAGAATCCAGGTCGTCTCTTTCTCTCACTGTGAGGGTGACGTATGGTGTAGTGTAGTTGACTGTGCTAAGATCGAAGGCTTGCATTAGTCTCCTGGTCTCGGCTTCTTTAACTCCTCCTCGCCTATTCGCGATGCGTCTGATGAGGAAGGAGATTTGGTTGACAGTGTTTCTCAGTTTCTTAATTAGTGCATCATTTTTTTGGTTTGACTGTATCAGCATTCCCAAGATTCTTAGTGTTTCCACTTTTGGGATGGCTGCCCCTTCCGCGTAGATTTTGATCTCAGGCGCTTTATTTTTCCTTTGACGCTTTGGGTGTAGGATTACGACTTCAGATTTTTGGGGGGAACACGCGAGTCCCGCGACTTGTGCCTCCTCTACTACTACATCTGCCGCTTGTTGTGGCGTATCTTGTATCGTGGCGATACTCCCCTTGGTGGTCCAAAGGGCGATATCATCCGCGTACAAAGAGTGTTCTAGGTCTCAGATTTTTGCGAGTGCGTGTGCCATTTTGATGAGGGTTATATTTAATAAGAAGGGGGAGAGCACCGATCCTTGCGGCGTTCCTCTGTCTCCTAAACTGAAGGTGTCGGATTTGATTGCGCCAATTTGAATTTTAGCCGTTCTATCGGAGAGAAAGTTCTTGATGTAGTTAAACGCTCTTTCGCCCACATTCAACGATGAAAGAGATTCTAGGATTGCTTTGTGTTTGACGTTATCAAACGCTTTTGTTAAATCTAGAGCTAGGATTGCCCTGGTGCTCCTTTCTTGCTCCTGAGATAGGACTTCGTTTGCTAGTCTGAGCATCGTGTCCTGTGTTGATAAATGGGGTCTGAAGCCAACCATAGTGTGTGGATATAAATTCTCTTTGTGCATATGAGACTGGAGTCTGTCTAGTATGACGTGCTCTATCAGTTTTCCTATGCAAGATGTAAGCGAAATAGGCCCGAGGTTTTCGACAGTACAGTACAGTTGTCGCCATTTGAAATTCGCGCACTGTGACGTCACGACCATATCGACCAGTTGAAAAGCGTGACATTTCTGTTGACAACAACTGCTAACAACGATAAGGCATTAAAGGATTTCGCCTTAAAAAATCGCGCCACCATATGCGGGACTCAAACTTCCGGAGCAGTGGGAGGCCGCGCGGCACAGTCGTAGGCTTAATTCCGTCTAGTGCGCTGGGCCACCACGGTCGCCGGGGCCCAAGGGCTCAAAGCTATCTAGAGCGACCGCGAGGGCGCACCTAATTGGCCCACCCCCCATGAACTGTAAACTGGGCCCCCTCACGTTGACCCCTATTTCGGTGCTAATAAATGTATTAGTACGATTTAAAGAACTATTCCCATGGGTAAACCTCGAGCAAGATCATGCGATGTTAGTGCGTGTTGTGCCAATTCTAAAAAAAATAAATAAAAAAAATCAAATATCCGCGAATAGGATTCGAACCCGCGGCAGCGCGAACAGATCAGTTTCGCTGGCCACTGCGCGAAAGCGCTACGCTATTTTTCTTTCTTTGTATTTATTCTACATCGTTATGTAGAGAAAGGATATGCAGCCGAACACGCCTCCATTAAAACTGCCACACACTCCACCGCTGTGTGTTGTACATCGTGTTCTTTACCAACTAATACTACTACCGAACTAATATTGGGCTTTGAGCTAACTGCCGCTAGTGACAAAGAGATCTGCACTGCACGCGTTAGCATGGACAGCGTTGTGGCAGAAACATGGCACTAGAGGAATACACGTTGGCGTTGACGACATATTGCTGCAGAAACGCAGCACTGGAGCATAGGCCGCCGGCGTACATCGGTTAAATTGGCATAGATGATGTAAAAACTGAAGACGCGTATGACTGGTACCCTTGGTCAGTGGGAACCTCAAACACGCTTTCAGGTACGTGGCAACCACCACCACCACAGAATTCTTGCATGAAATGATCCACCAATGACGCACGTTAGTATTCCGTGCACTGTATGTCACTTGAGTTGCATGAATGTCTCTAGCTTTCTGGCCAGGCGTGCTTCGCTTTCATGTTGCAAACGTCAGCTCATCTCTAGTGTGGCGTCCCTCTATTTAAATGGAATAAACTGTGTGTGTACACTGTAACAAAGCAAAGATGTGACCAATATGGTCCTTGTTACCTTTAGACTGCTGGAAAACTCCCCAAATCCATCTTTGTAACATGGCGCTCCCTGTGACAATCATCAAAGTTGTTGTATTCATCAAATACTGCTGTTCTCCCTTCAGGCAAATAATCTCCTTTAGTCGTTTATACTCTCTTCGCTGCTACGTAAGGTTTCCTTGAGACAACAAAAAATTCTTTTATACTCTGTTAGTAATTTAGTAATGGTAAAGTAAATCCCCCCAAAAGTACAAATTTCCTTCCGTGAAATATGGTTGAGGAACGGCTGATCTCCGAAATCCCGTTCATGCAGGTTCGTCGAACCTGCATTAATAACTTTGGTCAGTACAGGATGAAGGGGCCGGTTGTTAATGCTCCAGTTGACGCAGTAACACGCTCAAGGCTATGCCATGTAATATCGAGGATGGCGATTGCATTCTGGGAAAGATTAAGCGGAATATGGTTAGCAAAACTTCCTACCTTTCGGACTTGGTTTCAAAAGACATGTCATCCTAGTCGACATCCTAGTCGAAATCAAGAGGAGAAATGGTCTTGGGCAAGGCAAGTAATGCGAAGGCGAGATGATTGGTGGTCGTTAAAGGCAACTGACTGTATTCCAAGAGAAGGCAGGCGTAGTATAGACCAGCAGAAAGTTAGGCGGGCGGACGAGATTAAGAAGTTTGGGAGGATAGGGTTGGTGCAGCTGGCACAGGACGGGGTTAATTGGAGAGGTATGGGAGTGACCTTTCCCCTGCAGTGAGTGTAGTGTTGCGTTGTGTCTGCTCCATTAGCGGACTCAACGGGTAGCGATGAACCAAGTCAGAAGTCGGGCTGCAGGCACTTGGGCATCGCGGTTAACACCGGTGCAGAGACGGGTCGAGGAATAGAGAAAATTAAGAAAGACTTTTTTTGACGCGGTGATCAATGAGATTTCGGTCCTAAAAAATTAGCACTGTGGCTCCTTTTAAAGGGGTTCCCTGGCCCTAGTTCCCTGGTTGTGGAATTTAGTTCAAATAAAAGCGTCCAATTACTGTCGTTTGGGTCACGTGCCTAATCTTCGAGAACCGCCCACCAGGACGTCCCCCACACACTTTCGCCCCTTCCGGCAAAATGCTGTCCCGACCGTTCTTGCAGCAGTGATGACGATCATGGAAGGAGGCCCCAAGTGGTGGCGAAGGTCAGACACTTGCACAGCGCAGCTCTCCGTCGCAACGGAATGCCGAGGATTCACTCGCAGTAGGGTTCTGCACAAGACAAGAGGAAAGTATTTACTGAACCGTGAGTTCCTCGCTGTAAACAACCTCTCCCACATCTGCCGGGAAGCACACAGAGCACCGCCGTCGCCGCCGACACACGATACCATGCCGCTGTGGCTCAACTGGATGGCCGTGATGAACCTTCCCAGGCAGCGGACGGCCATCTCAACGCCGCAGTCTCGATGCACAGAGGAATTCGAAACGTAACAGTAGTCAGACTGATGATGATAACTGGGGAGAAGAGCAGAGTATATGCGATACCCTTACAGACCCTCGTCTAAAAGCACGCCATATCACTGAAATTTACCTCTAAAATGGACTGTCGCGCGGTCCTCGGCTACCACTTTGTGGGTACTTTTTCGATTATAAAAGCACCACATTTAGCAACGCACTATCTTGTTTGACTAGTCTTCGTTTTTGCTGGGCCAATTGTCTTCATCTTGGCGGTTGAACATGGTTGAAAAAAGTTGTAGAAAGAAAAACGTACGGAGAAAGGACACAAAACAGCGGTATCGCATTTACTGAAACACCTAAGCAACAATGGCGCAACAGTGACAGTTGTCTATTGAGAGCATTAAGCAACTACGCAGCGGAAATCAGAAGCTGCGATAGCAAGGGAATTTGTGTCAACATAGCGACGCGCTCAGCAGCTGCGCCCCTAGCTTTGAATCGAATTCATTGGCGTTACTTCGCCATTACACAAAAGACAAGCGCATATTGAGCTCTTAATAGCCAAGCAGCCGAGAGGTGACGAAATCGCTGTTCTTGGAAATTTCCAGAAGCTGGTATAACCGAGCACTGAAGGAGGCAACCACCAGCTGTTGTCCGTGGGCCACCATGGCAATCTTTTATACTCCTGGCGATGTTACCAAATCATGGATGGATGCATCTCTAGACATCTACGACCAGGGCGTTTTCCTCCTGTCGGAATACCTTGAAAAGCAGATGCAGCCGAGTCTTCCCAATTCCTTGTCTACTTCTGAGTTGGGCCGTGGAACACCATGTATTGAGAAAAAGTGGAGAGTCAGCGTAGTGTCCATAGTTTTTCCGAGACGCTGCTTCCCATGTTCCAATAAAGCGCCTAGGTGCCTTGGTTCACGTCTTTTCGAAGTAAGTCCATGACAACATTAGCCATTTCGACTCCACTGTTTATTTATAGATATTTATTTGTTAAAATGTCCTCCATCGCCCAAGCACTGCAAGGGGAGTGAGTTATAAGGAGAAAAATAAGTCATAAAATCTGCAACATATAGATTACAAAAATACATACAGAAATGAGCAGTTTGCTATATCATAGCGAAAAAAAGCAAACAGCAATAGAACAACATTTAGATCACCCCTCAAACGAGTGCCAGAAGTGATTGCCAAAAACTCTAACCTTATAGAGATGCGATATCTGCGAGAAGAGTGTTAGTCTTTTCGTGTGTTTCACAATAATTAATAATGAAAGTTGTTTGAGCCGCAGTCAGCAAGAGCGGCTTTGTGCTTGTGATAACACGTGAAGAGTGGTAGCTAAAGGCAACACGGTAAATCGGCTGTGTAAAAACTGGTGGTAGTAGGTTTTATGAAGTAAGCACATGCGAACAATTTTTTGACGCAATTACAGGCACGGCAAACCTAGGCTACTCATCGGGCCTCTTGTTATCAAGATAGAGTCACAGGTGTTGAGTAACATTTTTAACAGTTACTATATAATCAGGCACGAGGGAGAAGGGTAGTGGTGCCAGTAATGTGGATATTTCGGATGGAATGAAGAGCACATGAAAGCACATTACAGGCAATGCGCAGGGGAAAACAAAATATGAAAAAAAAGCAACTGCAGGATATTGGAAAGAGGGACTAAATATCAGATGACGCAGCCTTGCCACCATGCGTGCATAATGATTCCTTAGGTCGAGCTTATCGTATGAACAGAATAATATTAATAATATGGAGATTTTATCAGTATTTGTGTCCCGATACGCAGGGTTGAGACGACTCCGCTAGCTCAACAACACCTGTGACCTCAATGAATCAATAAAGCAACAACCTTCCTTAAGCAGCTGCTCTGCTTATCAAAGTCTGTCAGCTCCCATCAATCTCGGAACAGCAACTAACTATCAAAGCCAAAAAACTAAAAGTCTAATGGCAGTTGTGCGTGCTAACCTGAGTTATGACGTAATCAAACTTTCGCTGCGAAGTGTCACAAGCTGGTTTACAGATTTAACTTAAACTTCGCTGAAGAAGATTTTTTAAAAAAAATCAAGGCGGAATTAAAAAAATGTCCAGCGGCAAATAGCAAACTCATAAGAAACCGCTAGTACGAAGCCACACAGAAGCCGTAAATACGAGATGATGCTTCAAACCGGTGCTTTTATTGATGCGTATAAAACCATCTGTGTTTTTATTCAAGTACAGGGGCGATGGAAAGATATGCGAGCACAGTGGAGAATGCAGGCCCTGCTGTTCACATTTCTTTTAATGACGCTTTTACTTTGGTGGTAGCAAAACGATGCTAGAGTCATCTGTGATGTATTATAGGACAACTCTAACGTCTTTTTTTCCAACCAGGCAAAAGCGCGGTCAAAAGGCATGCGAACAGTGGAGCACGTAAGAGCTGCATTTTTAACGCTTTTTTTTCCATCGTGATAGTACGTACAATGGATGCTGCCGTGAATTTGCACCCCCTCATGGTGTGATAACCGGTAACCATGAGCATTTTCTGAATGTCATTTGTCTTGACAATTACACCAACAAACTTTCATACTTCTTTTTATTCCAAAAAGGCAGCTGGCTGTGGCGTAAGAAGGGTTCTGTCGACCGAGTCACTGAACAGAACAACTTTCTGACTTGACCAGCGCTAGAGGATCGCTGTCTGACTTGACCAGCACTGGAGGATCGCATTGGCGTGTGAGCAAGTCTTCGCGCCTCTTCAATTCAGCCGCTACCGCCAGGAACAGCTTTTCCACGTTGGTGCCGTCCTTGGCGCTTGTTTCGATGAACGACATGCCGAGTAGATCAGCAAATGCCTGCATATCACCACTACTTATCGAAGGCACACAAAGAATACCTTAGAGTCATCTACTGGCTTCCTTATGCAAAGGAAACTTCGGACTTTGTAGACGAATAAACGGCATACACGTGTACAGCCATGCATGCACCTGTCAAGAGTGTTCGAACGGCGCACCGGAGTGTACATTAATGGCGAAGTGCACGGAACTTGACCTTCTAATGCATGCACATTCCATGAGTTCGTGAGTAACATCTCATGTCTTTAAAAGCAGTACCGGGCCCACCCGGCAGCGATGATTGCCATAGATGCCCAACACGCTGCAGACCGTTGTGTGCATGACTGCACATGGCTACCGACAGCGGCGGGAATATCCAGTGCTCCCAGTGCGACTTCCGACGTCATCCGCAACGCTATGTTGTAAAGCTCTGATGGACGAATGTGCACAGGCAATAACTGTTAGAGACGCCACCTGCTTGGCCTCTTTTGGTACCCGCCACTGTTTCTCACTGGCTACACGGTCCGGCTACTGATCCCAAGGTGGCGGGATAGAATTACGGCCGCTGTCACTGCTCTTCCGTGGAGGCATGCTCATATACTGTGCGATGCCAGTGGGGTTTAAATAACTAAGTAAGCTTTACTAACGCTTCAAATGACCACACAAGGTCCTCATTCTTCCAGAGTCCTGCACTGCGACATTACTCAAAACTGTTTGTGAACCAGCGCAACGTCACAATGCCAAAAGGAGAAGAAGGGATAGGGCAAAGCACTGAACTAAGAACTAAGCAATAGCACGGAACTTGTTAGTTAAGCGCTATGTCTTGTCCTCTCTGCACCTTTAGGCTTCGCGTCTTCGCGTTGGTTCACGAAGAATTATGTCTTAGCAACTTGCCCACCAGTTCATGTCTGGTTTCTAATGTCAAAGATTACATAGCATGCTTACCTAACTGTTTGCATAACATAGCAGTGGTATGTTATGCAAAGGCACGGCAAATGCCTTTCCCATGTCGCTCCAATTAATCCTGTCCTTCGCCAGTTGCGGCCACCGTATTGCAGCAAATTTCTTAATCTCATCCGCCCACCTAACTTTCTGCCGCCCCCTTGCTACGCTTGCCTTCTCTTGGAATCCACTCTGTTACCCCTAAGGATCAGCGGTTATCTCGCCTTCGCATTACATGCCCTGCCTAAGCCCACTTCTTCGTCTTGATTTCAATTAGGATATCCTTAACGTGCGTTTCTTCTCTCACCCACTCCGCGCGCTTCCGACCTCTTAACGTTACACCTATACATAGCTCGCTTCGATGTCCTTAACTTAAGCTGAACCCTCTTTGTTATCCTCCACGTTTCTGCCCCATAGGTGAGTACAGGTAAGATACAGCTGTTGTATACTTTTCTCTTGAGGGATATTGGTAAACTGCCATTCATGATCTGAGAGAACCTGCCATATGCGCTCCACCCCATTCTTATTCTTCCAGTTATTTCCCTCTCATGATCCGGATCTGCGGTCACTACCTGCCTTAAGTAGACATATTCTCTTACTACTTCCTGCACCTGGCTACCAATTCCGAACTGCTGTTCCCTTGCTAGGCTGTTGAACGTTACTTTGGTTTGATGCATGTTAATTCTTAGCCCCACCGTTCTGCTCTGCCTGTCTAATTCATTGATCATGCTTTGCAGTTAATGCCCTGAGTGAGTTAGCAAGGCAATGTCATCAGCGAATCGCAAATTACTTAGGTATTCTCCATTTACTCGCATCCCCCACTGTTCCCATTTCAGGCCCCGAAATACCTCCTGCAAACAGGCAGTGAATAGAATAGGCGCGATCGTCTCTCGCTGCCTGACACCTTTCCTTATTGGAATTTTATTGCTGAGTTTATGGAGAACTATGGTAGCTGTTTAATCGTTATAAATATCTTCCAATATTTCCCCATAACACTCTTCTACACCCTGATTCCGCAATGACTGCATGCCTACTGAGGTTTCTACTGAGTCGAATGCTTTTTCGTAACCAATGAACGCTATATATGGGGGCTAGTTATATTCTGCGCATTTCTGCGCAATCACCTGATTGATTGCGTGAATATGGTCTATTGTCGAGTATCTTTTTTGAAAGCCTGCCTGGTCATTTGGCTGATTGAAGTCTAAGGTTCTGCTGACCCTATTAGGAATTACCTTAGTAAATACCTTGTAGGCAACGGACAATAAGCTGATCGGTCTGCAATTGTTCAAGCCCTTTACGTCTCCTTTCTTATGAATTAAGATAATGTTAGCGTTTCTCCAAGCTCTAGGTGCGCTCGAGGTCACAAGGCATAGCGTATACAGAGTGTCTAGGTTTTCGAGCGCAATCTATCCTCCATCCTTCAACAAATCTGCTGTTATCTGATCTTCACCAGCTGCTTTCCTCTTCTGCATTGTTCCTAAGGCTTTCTTTACTTCCTCCTTCTTTACTGGCGGGATGTATCATTGCTGTGCTCTAATGCCTCTCTCAGTAACATTCTGATCGGAATCGCTACAGCGTAGATTTGTGCAAAACTCTTCGGCTTCTTTAACTATCTTATCCACATTGCCAATAACGTTGCCCTCTTTGTCACTTATCGCATACATCGCCTGCTGAATAATAATGCACAGGGTCACAGTGTTTTGTAACCATGCTGTTTATAGGCTGATGACAGTTGCAGAGGATGCACCCAGCCGGTTGTGTAGGATTTGTTTCTGAAAACTATTACCGAAGAGCACCATCACACAATTTGGCAAATATGATGATGTCGGACTCATTACGTCAGCTTTTTGACCAAAACAAAAAGAGGACGATGACATCTAACCATACAAACCAATCATTATAACGTTCACTGCCTCTTAGACCGACAGCAGCTTGTATCTGAAGCGCCATGACTGCTTTGGTGGAGTCCGTAGAGGAGAGACAACGCTAGGGAAGGTGCGCTTCGGGAGAATGAACAAATCAGGGGTGGGCACGGTGCTACTCTAAGGTCGAACAAAGGCACTTGTGAGCGTGAGACAGTCCCTCCATTTGATATTCACCAGTAACCTATTTAACAACAGTACGTAACAGCTGTCTCTTACCGGTAATGACCTATGGGGCAGAAACGTGGAGGTTAACAAAAATGGGTCGACTTTAATTGAGGACCACTCAGCGAGCTATAGAGAGGAAAATGGCAGGTGTAACTTTAAGAGACTGGACGAGGGCAAAGAGGGTCAGGGAACAAATGCAGGTAATGACATTCTAGTCGAAATCAAGGGGAAGAAATGTGCTTGGGCAGGGCATGTAGTGCCAAGGCAAGATAACAGATGGTTCTTAAGAGTAACGGAGTGGATTTCAAGAGAAGGCAAGCGTAGCAGGAGGCGACAGAAAGTCAGCTGGGCGAATGAGATTAGGAAGATTGTGGGGATAGGGTGGCCGCAGCTGGCACAGGACAGGGTTAATTGGAAAGATATGAGAGAGGCCTTTTCCCTGCAGTGGGCGTAGTCAGGATGATTATGGTGAATGCATGCAACACATCGAGGGGTGGTTAACGCTCTGTTGATTGATTCGTGCTAGGCGCCAGCCAGCTGGTCATTTTCTCTTTTTTTGCTGCTGGTGCGTGTAACTCCCTCCGGGCTTGCCGCCCTGCAGCCGCCGCCCATAACAGACCCTGCTTATCAGCACGAGTTTCGGATACGCTCAAAACGGGAGGGGAGAGCAGGAAGCTGATCAAAACGCCTGGCATGGTGCAGAGGAGAATGCAATGTGAACACGTATCAGCAGCAGTGCGTGTCACCGAAGGCACAACGAAAACGGATGCGGGTTGAAATCATCGGGTGCCAACCACCGATGCTGAGGTTAAAGGTGCACTGAAGAGGAATCTGAACTCGTCTTTTTGCCGCGGGAACTCGATCTACACGTTCCCAGCATTCTTAGAAACTTCGATTTATTGCCCTGTGCGGCCGATTTTCTTAATTAAATCGAATTAACGTCCAGCTCCCGCCTTTTTTTTTAATTCCCCGCGTACGGTGGGAGGAGTCGACCAACTCATGGAGTGCCTTTCAGGCAGTCGCGTGGCGACTTTGCTTTCGCTTTTATTTGGTTTCTTTTAGGTTTCTGTGAATAAATAGGTCTATTCAGAGACTACATAGCTGCAGATTAGGCCGACGGAAATAAAAATACGCGTGGACTCTTTTCTTTCGCCAATCACTACGTATCACTCCGGCGATGGCAGAGTGGCAAGCCGCCACCGGACTGGGTGAAAGGTTGGTCGACTCCTCCCTCTGTCTGTGGGGAATTAAAAAAAAGGCGGTAGCCCGACGTTAATTCGATTTAAATTAGGGAAATCGGCCGCACAAGGCAATAATTCGAAGTTTCTAAGAACGCTTGGAACGTGTAGGTGGAGTTCCAACGGTAAAAATGCGAGTTCAGATTCCTCTTCAGTGCACCTCGAAGTAGCTTTAGCGCCAAGGCCTTACAGCGCATGCCGCATAAGGCCTGCTTGCTGCATCCTTGCATTAAGTCATTTCAGCGATATTCCAGGTACAATGAATTCCCACACAGTTTCTCTTTGTGTGTTCGTCTGTGGTCCATCTGGTAATGCCCGCGTGTTCCTGAAATACACGGGTATTACTATAGTGTATTACATGCTATCAAATGGAATGTCACAGTGGTTAGTGTGGTAAGAAGGATGGGTGAAACAGCGCTTAACAGCAGGAACATACTACGCTATCTTCGTTTAGTGGACTGGTCAGAGATAGTGTGGGATTTCTTATGATATTATATAGCGTTCAACACATGCAAATTCTACAGTTATAACTAGAGAGTGGCAGTTGTCTTTATCTTAATAAAGCCTAATAACAAATACAAATTCAAAGTTACACAGGAATACGCACCTACGTGGAATCATGATGAAGAGAGAGTCCAAATGTTCTACGAACGCGTAGAATCAGTTATGAATAGAGTAAAATGCAGTATAATGACATCATGGGCAGAGAGGGCTACAGCATTTTTTTCTACATAGAGCATAGTGAATTTACTAGCAGAGTTCGCAGACCCGAATAATATAGGTATCATGAATACCTTCTTCCGCAAACTGGAGAATCGCAAGTGAACTTGGAAGAGCCCTAGTCGCGAAAAAACTAAATGGACTTTATATTGTACGCATCCTGCTAGTAGAGGATGTTGTGGTACTCGGTAACGTGTGAAGTAGTGACCATTGAACAGTGATGCCTTGAATTAGATTACATTAGACCAGGAACCGTTGGAAGCTAGTAAGGATGAAGATGATCTAGAACCTGGCGGCAAAGGGGAAAGTACTGGAATTTAGGACCTCAGTCAAGAACATATATTCTGCTTTAACGAAGGAATATAACTTGCTATTAGGAAAATATATGATAATCTCACAGCTACCATGACAGAGTACGCAGTAGGAGTAGACGGTAGGATAGTTAGACTGGATTTTGCTAAGCCCTCCTAGAAGCCGAAACACCTGATTAAGAAACGGCAAAGCAAGAAAGCCTTAATCAGTATAGATAGGTAAGGGACGGCACAAATTCTAAAGGAAATCGATGAGCGCAAGGTAATAGAAATAGAGAATTTAATACACCGAGGATCAAGCAGCATCTCAAGAAGGGAGGCAGACTGAAAGCGGTCAAGCGGATATTAGTCCTTGGCAAAAAACACATGAGAAAAATGCAGGGCAATGTAAGTACCAAAACAGTTAGTGTTCTACACAGATCTTTACAGTAGCTAAAATAATCAGGATAATAATGATGAAGCCAGCGGTGTGCTCGAACTGGACACGCTGTCTGTAAAGAGAGTGTAGAAAGCCTTAGAAAGAATTCAAAGAGGGAAAGCGATCGGTGTGGTTGAAGTGTCTGCAGATCTGTTGAAGGGCGGTGGGGACATTGTGCTACAAATACTTGCCGATCCTGTATACGCAGTGCCTCGTGGCCTCGAGTATACCGAATATTGGAAGATCGCTAACGTTATCCTGATACATATATAAGAAAGTGGTCGTGAAAGGTTTGAAAAATTACCGACCCATTAGCTACTGTCCGTTTTTTACATGTTTACTAAGGTTATCGGTAATCGAATTAGATTAATCTTAGGCTCTCACGCATCAAAGGATCAAGCTGGCTTACGAAATGTCTAATGGACTATAGACCATATTCACACCGTCAGTGAAGTGATAGGGAAAAGCGCTGGACATAAGTTCTGTATATAGCTTTCATAAATTACGAGAAAGTGTTTGACACAGGCGAACCTCAGCAGTTATGCAGGCATTGCATAACCACGATGTAGAATAAGGGTATGTAAAGGTTCAGGAAAACATCTATAGCAGTTGCGCAGCTACTACAGTCATTGACAGGGAAGGTGTTAAAATGCCAATAAGGAAGGGTGTCACACAGCGAGACACGAGCTCTCTGGTACTACTCGTCCTCTATTTAAAGGAGTTAATCAGACGACTCGACTGGAAAGCATTGGAGGTAAAGGTTATGGATAACATTTTAGTAATCTCCGATTCACTAATGTCATGTCCTTGCAAAAGTAATTCAAAGAACGAACTGCTAAGCATGATCGAGAAACTAGGCAGCCAAAACAGAGTGGTGCATCCAAAAATTAATCTGTAGGAAACTGAAAAGTTTCGGAAACAGTCTCCGAAGGAAACAGCAGTTTCCAACTGATAGCGAGGTGTGGAAGTGGTAAGATAACACATTTACTTAGGGCAGGTAGTGACCACATATCCGGACCACGAGAGTGGGAACTGTGTTTCAAGGTGGAGTAGATTTGTAATAAGGGAGTAATTACTCATTGGGGGATTCCCCTTGGGGGATTACCCTAAACATTTGGAGTAGGTGGGGTAGATTTGTAATAAGGGAGTAATTACTCATTGGGCATTCCCCTTGGGGGATTCCCCTAAACCTTGGGGGATTTGCCTAAACATTTGACCAACACAGTTCCCACTTAGAGTTATTGATCAATTCGCTCTCGCCCTACCATAAGCTTGCCGTCCTGGTTAGCTGAATTGGTAGAGCGACTGCTCCGGTGAAGCGGTGGTCCTGGGTTTGAACCCCGGACCAGGACGAATTTTTCTTTAACAACGAAGTTTCTGAGAAAGCTGTATATCTTTCCTTTGTAGCCGTATGCCTGAGCTCGGGTGGATGCCAATGAGTAATTACTCCCTAATTACAAATCTACTCCACCTTGGGGGATTCCCCTAAACATTTGACCAGGAAAAGTATTTTTCTAACATGTCATGAAAATGAGGTGCTTAATATATGCAAAGGCACGAACATTACGAACAGTGAAGACGCTTTTGAACTGAAAATGAAACCTGTTATGCATGTCTAACATTATTTGCTTGATTTTAACTTATATCTATAACTCGTCTCTAACTGCAGGCGTTTTCTCTTCACCCGTGAAAATAGTGAAAGTAGTGATTCTTTATAAAAGAGGTTCAGGAAACAATCTCTGTATTTACAAGCAAGTATCTATATTGGCTATTTTTGTAAGAGGTTTGAAAAAAAAAATAATGCATTTACGTCTGTCTAATTTTCTCAACAAATACAATGGGAAAACAGTGAAACAGTATGGATTTAGACCTCAGTCCTCAAAGGAAATGGCTCTCCTGTAGCAAAAAGAAATAATCCTAAACAACATAGAATATAAACAAATAACTCTGGGAATATTTATATTTGTCCAAAGCCTTTGAGAGGATTAATCGCGAGAGTCCTCATATTCAACTCAGCTTTTTAACTGACCGATATATCATCATCGGCTACTTATCTGACCGATATGTTTCGATAGATAATCACCATTCAACTTATAATAAAATAAAGTATGGTGCACCTCAAGGAAGTATCCTTGGCCTCTCATTCAATTTACGGATTGATTTAGTACAGATTGACTCCGAAACAGCATATGTAATTTAAGCTGACGACACAACTTTATTTTTGTTGGGTACCAACGCTAATAAGATAGTCGAAAAGGCCAACAGCGTGCTGGGTAAACTGAACTCGTGGTGTGAAAAAAAGTCCTTACTAATAAACACACGTAAAATGAAGGCGACATTTTTAGAGCCAAAATGTGAGATGGGTTGCACATATACATTTAGTCTTGGATGGTAATACGATAGAAATAAGTAATGTAAAAATACTTGGTGTTGAATTTAATGAATTTATGTTATGTAATAACCACACCGAGCTAATGGAGGGTAAACTGGCTCGCGTTGTTCATACTCAGAAGGTTAAAGTGCATGATACCAGCTAGGAGAAAACTTGTAGTCTATCATGCACTGTGTGACTCTCATGATAAATATTGTCATTTGGTTTAGGGTACAATGACGCAAAGTAATATTCAGAAGGTTTTAATATTACAAAACGAATGCAGTGAGAGCAGTAGAAGGTGCTACATATTTAGAACCTACAAGTTCTTTAACACCGCATTATAGACGCGAGGGTCATCCATCAGTATCGTATGATTGAGCTGTATAAATCTCCAGTACACAGTGACGCTACATTTTTAACTGACATTGCTAATCTACGGGAAGATGCTGTTCTTCATAATACAAGACTCTATGAATACCGGTATGTACCTTGTCCACGCACAAATGACGGACTTCAAACACTAAAATATGTATTATGGGCGTTCCTGAACAGACAAACTTTTACTAATCCGTTCATTCTCCCCGTTTCGTACAGCAGTATCCGAAATATATTTCTACAAAACAATAAGCATTATACAATAGTAAATATACAAATTATCCATGTTATCTGTTTCATCTGCTATCCTTTGCCAGTGTGTAAGAGGGCAGAGACTGTGCTGATGATCCATTATGAAGATATTTTGCATATTTGTTGTTTTACGCATTTTATTGTTTTATTTTTTTTTGCTAGTATGTGCCATCGCCATGTCGAACCGCTTCGGGAAGTGGGAGCTTTGTGAAGCCGCGTGCGCGGCTTTTTCCTTTCTCCTGAGCCATTGTACATGACTGAAATAAACAGAACTGGACTGAACTGAACTGCGGAGAGGAGAATGAGTAAGGGACAAACGCAAGTTAATGACATGCTAGTCGAAATCGACAACAAATGGACGTGGGAGGCTATTTAATGCGAAACCAAGATAACCGATATTAGTAGCGGATTCCTAGAGAACAGAAGTGTAGCAAGGGGCGACGGAATGTCAGGCGGGAAGTGATATTAGGAAGTTTGGGAGGATAAGGTGGACACAGCTGGCATAGAACAAGATTAAATGGGGGAGATAATGCGGAAGCCTTTGCCCTGCAGTGGGTGTAGCTAGCCTGATCTAGATAGGGATGAGTTTGTGCCTTATGCTACATGCGCTCGTCAGTGCTGTCCCTGTGCTCTTTTTCTTCCTCTGCAAACCGACATCGCAAGTTTCGAATAGTTTGCTCCGAGCGCAGACCACCTCTTCACTCTAAGGCTACCAGAATAATCACAAATGTCAATTCAATATTTTACTTTTACCTTTACCGCCGTATAACTGAAGTTTTTACATATAAGTATCCGATCTTCAAAACTGAAAACTTTTGTGTAATCAAGTTAGTGCCCAAGAAAGAGTTGCGCCACGAGCATTAGGCGGCAGCCAGCAATAGTGCATGAGAGTAATTACCGCAACATATTCCAAGTATTTTCTGCACAATTGGTGCATACTGACAGATTGTGCGGTGTGTTCAGTACCGTGGTTGTGTTGTGTGTGCTTTCATGCTCGGAAGTTCACCGCCTGTCAGCTCAAGGTGCTCTGCGCACGTCACGGCGCAGCTCATCAGCGGTTCTGCGCAGACCTCTCTCATAGCTTTGTTTTAGAGAAGAAACTATAAAAGAAAAAAACGTGGTTATGTTTTAGCTTTATATATGGGGTTACTCACGGAGTCACCCAGGCACGTATACATACGCTGTGCACATGCATGCATTGAGACTTGCGATGGCAGATGGCTTCTTATAATCGCTGGCACTGCACTACCTCAGTTCACATTAGACGCTTTACCTGCACGTACGCGCCTCAGTAGCCAATTCGACTGAAGCCGCACCATTGGCATCGATGCACCCTCGTCCCGCAGCTTGCAGGAAATTAAGTGAAACCTACGAGTGCGAAACGACGTTCGCGCGTGTGTGGCTGACTGTGAGCACGAGGAAACTTCAGACTTGTGAAAGCTGTCACCGCGTGTATGTCACGACAAATCCTTTTAACAGTGTACGCGTTCTGAATAGAGCCGAGAGAAGGAATTGGGGGGCGGTGGGTTATTCACAATTGAGTGGCTTAAAATTTGGCATTCGTGTCATTCAGAGTGGACAGCGGTACATTGCCGCGAGGAAAGAGCGGAGAGGAGGGGTCAAAAATAAAATAGCCAGATTACCCTTCACGGTAACGCAATTTTTTAACGCAGCTAATGCGCTACTCGAACCTTAACTGACAGCATACCACACACGCAGTGCCGAAAAGAGGCGGCTGTGGGTTTCGACTTGGACAGTGCGCATAGCGTTCAGCCGCCGATGAGCCTCGCCTCTGGCGAACGACCAGCGCGCTGAGAGCACGCACTAATCTGGCGCCATGTCTTGACAGCGACGCATACCGTAGTAGGTCATCGACGAGCAGAAGAAGGCGTGGGCTGCTCTGATGACGCGTGTCGCCGCAGCACACTCTGTCTTTACGTTCCCACCGTACACTCATCCCCTGGTATACTCCACACGCTCTCTTCGCTGTTGCCATCTTTCATCCTCCGCTGCGCTCCGAGCTCGATTACGCCGAGGCACGCCGCTCAACCCAGGAACGACAGCCTAAGAGCTGCGCTCTGAAAGGGCCCTGCCTACGCCAGCATGGCATAGCACACCGATGTCTTGCATGTTCGCCTCAATCGAAATGCCGATGCCGTGGCCGGTATTCTCCCTGCGATTTACGCACGGACGCCACAGCCGCTCAGCACGCCTCGCAAATTGGAAGAAAAGTGAGTAACATGAATGGTTCCGGAACTAGACACACGTTGCACACCAACAGCGTGCTAACTACTCCGTGCAAAAACTTTAGTAAGGCGGCCTGAACTACCGATTGTAAAGAAAGCAGCGTCACTTGCCTTTCCGGTTGCGTAGTCGACCACCCTCTGTGTAGCCATGTCGGTCTTGTTGCCAACGAGAAACAAGGGAACATCTTTTTTGTTCCATTCACAAATCTCTTGCAAACAGAGCGTGATATGATCGAATGACACCTGCCATGACAATGAAAAAGCAAATAAAGATAACAAAAATAATTTTCACGGTGTTAAGGATCAGGCAGTATGCATTTTCAAGCCTTTCACCTGAATGAAAAACGAAGTGTATGAATCTCAAAAGAATGCTGTATCTTGTTGAAGGGTCACAACCAAAGTCGAAATCTGATAAAATATGAGACTTCGTAGTGTAAATATTTTTCAATTACCGTACTGCCCATGAGGTAAAACGCAAAAAAACTGCTAACAGAGACTTTTAGCATAGCGCGTGCCGCCAGACCTATCGCGCGCCGCCAGTGTGCGTACCCTCACTGGTCCCAATGCGGGAGGTGTGCAGCGGCTGGCGGGCACGAGGCGCCATCTGACGCCCTCGGGTCGAACGGCGCATGTGCACTGATGGCCTGCGGTCGAGGTAAGCCGTAGCTGTAAATGCTGTGCTAAAAGTCTCTAATGCTGCCTAAATCACTCCGTTTAATTTGGATCCTGTGATCGAAATGGAGCGCACATCGCGGGGCTTGCAGCCCATCGTCAATGAACCAAACGCGAGAGTTGAGTGAGCTGTGGCTGGTTAAGAACGCCCCATATTGTGACGGACTAGAAGACGACGAAGCGGGCAGTGGCATGGGCAGGAGCGCTCGTGCTAGGCTCGAAGACATTAAATCATATCATTGCCATCCATCATGTAGTCCTGTCTTCATCGGCTTGCCGTCACGCAACAATATCAACTTTGCTTACGCTTTATTTTATCCAATTGTTTCCCTTCGCGCGTCTCAGATAAAGGTACGACCTTTGCGGAAATAAACGAACGCAGTAGAATGCTTCTCTCAGCTAAATGGGTGGACTGTTCGAGCTCAAATTTAGCACAGAAATGGCATTTGGTCGGCAGAATTATTTCATCCTACCTTTGCTTGGGTTACTTGCATGAATCGGTCAAAAGAAGCCGCATATTCGCATCGTCTGTGCAGACGACGAAGGAAATCAAGCCGTTCTGTCAGCGATCGCAACGGTGGCGCCATCTCCTTTGTCAATGCCATGAGGAGCTTAAGAGTAATAGGTAAACACTTAACTATGCCATTTAGTTAACCCTCTTTCTAGCTGACAAGTTCCGGCTGATTCTTTCGCAAACAACTGCTGAGAATGGCATGCCGAACAGAGTACTGTCTTAACACGCTTACTTTTAAAAAAAATTGCTAACATTCTTACGTGAAACACTGCATAATGACTATTACAGAATAACGGCCCCCTCGTCTTTTCTTTTGGCTGGCAGTATAGTCTGCAACAGAAAATTCGGCACAGACACTTGACACATTAAGTGTAGAAATGGGAAGGCATTGCAAACACTGGCGTGCTTCTTTCATGTTTCACTTTGGGCGATGCCTATGTCGTACCTGTAGACGGTTATGGTTCACTGTTCATTGCACGAGCACACACTAAACCAGCCGCAATGAAGTCCAGCGACAATGTATGACACCACCCACGCACACACGCACGCGCGCGTATGACCACAACCAAAAAGTTGTACGAAAAACGGTTGCATGACACTTTGGAGATAAAAATTTGAAAAAAAAAACACACAATTGCAGGGGCTTATATGACATATGTTTGGATCTCTGTCGTAAGCTAGCCTCCAACTTGACTATAGCGCATGTACACGTTGTGCGCAGCGAGAAATTGTTTGCCACCGCCCGGAACGCTATACGGCAAACGGTTGCGTCAAATTCTGGCTCGCGAATGTCGGGAAAACTGGCGCCACATGGTGGTCAGATAGTGGTGAGCATGTATTGTCACGGGACCAAGGATCGAGACACCGTTCACCAGCGGCGTTTCCAGAAGACCTCTCAGGGCGCGTGAGCCAACCCTCACCTCCTTGTCTTCTGATGCCACCTGGGGCCACCTGGTGGCATTATTCCCTCTCCCGAAAAAAAGAAAAACCGGAAGACCATTAGGGCGCAAAGGGCTGACTGGAGGGGGTAACGGAACAAGAAACGAAACGGCTTTTGCTCCGTTTGCCCCCTGACAGGAGGAAAACGGCCCTGTGCGAAAAAAGAAAACAAAAACAACCGTGGAAGCATGATATAGGGCTTCATCCGGAGTACGTGCACTACTTCAGGCTGGGGTCGACGGCGTGCACTCTGCACAGAACCGTCGGTCAGTCACATCCGTGATGCGACGCAACATGTACTCTGTAGG
Organism: Amblyomma mixtum; assembly: GCF_055824585.1. Lineage (NCBI taxonomy): Eukaryota > Metazoa > Arthropoda > Arachnida > Ixodida > Ixodidae > Amblyomma > Amblyomma mixtum. The sequence goes on along the minus strand of NC_143019.1, from coordinate 107,156,626 downwards.
GGCCAAAGTAGCGGCATAGGAGTTTTTCCCACAAACGTGGGTGACGGACAGAAGCCCACACCCACATTTGGTCGTCGGGTTGGTACTCGACGTGGCGGTGTCGCTAGTTGTAGCGGCGTGCATCTGTCCCCTATTGCCTCGTGATGTGCATGCGAGCAAGTTGGCATGCTTCCTCCGCGTTTTGGACAAATTCCTCGGCGTGTGGCGTGAGCGCCCGGTCATCGGCAGTGCATGGAAACATGGCATCTAGCATTGTTTGCACATCATGCCCATAAACAAGGAGAAATGTCGTAAAGCCAGTTGTTTCTTGTACGGGCGTATTATACGCGAAAGTCCCGTATGGAAGGATCTCGTCCCAAGTCTTATGCTGGACGTCTAAGCACATAGCGAGCATATCGGCTATAGTTTTGTTCAGTCGCTCGGTGAGCCCATTTGACTGCGCGGGTGGTAGGCAGCAGTCTTGCGATGGCCGGTGTGACCTGGCTTGAATACCCCGTGCATGAGCTTCGCTGTGACAGGCGTTCCTCGATCTGTGATCACGTAGGACGGGGCGCGGTGTCGAGAAACAATGCGGTGCATGAACTGCATGATTTCAGGCTATGCACCACGCGGCGCAGCATTGCCCAAGCATCCACAGATATCCGTCGTACGTCAGAGCTAGATCATAATGTCCTACGCCGAGATCGGACGTCCGTCGGACATACGAACGCAATCCTGATTCGGATATCCTTATCCGTACGTCCGTCGAAGGTACGGACAGTGCGCACTTTTTTACATCGGCATGGGAGACGAGGTGTACGTCCGAAGGATGTAAGGCCGAGCATTTTCCCAGGCCATAAGAATGGCCGTTTGTTTGTTTTTCCACAGGAAATTCGCGCTTTTCTTGTATGTATTCTGTGTACGCGATGCAGTTTGCTTTTCTAACCGCGAAAGACGTATTCGGCAAATATGCTTTCAAGAAACTATTTGTATCAGTTGGAGGGTTTGACGAGAAGACGTTTGTAAATTGGTGCGATTCCACTCCTACCTGCAGTGCAAGAGCCGCCAACGAGTTAAATGAATTTAAGGGGAGCAGCAGGTGTCGCACAATTTTGCAGCAACTCAATTATTAGTTTTATATTTATAAAACTACAAATTAGTGAAATTATGCGACATACATGCCCACCGCTTTGTTCGCTAAACTTGCAATTGAAACCATTCGCAAAATTCAAAACTCCCGCGTTTTCCGTTATCTTCATCATAGACGTCAGTTCGCGGTCAGTCCAATAAAATCCATCAGTACGGCTCCGTAGCGCCGCTGTTAATTTGTTACGTAGTGTTGTACTGCTTTATAGCTGTTATTATAATGCCTGGCTTTGTTCGGTCTGTGGACGAAAGTGGTATGTAACTTAAGCAATTCGAAAGATGCGGGAAGCGCCTGAAGCTCTTCTGGAACGCTGGAATGCCGTACTGCGCCAACCTTGGTTTAAAAAACTCTGAGTGTGACTGCTTACGAAGGTATATACAGTACACTGCTTGGAACTTGCTTTTAGGACAATGCAGCATGATCATATAACATGCTTTCGGAGGAGAGTGGTTGCAGTAAGCTCTGTTGCTTCTGCTATGGTAAGATCCTTCTGTGCCAGCAACTACTTTTGCAGGTTCTTCGAGCGGACGCCACATGCGATGCGATCTCTCAACATCCTATCAAGCATTGTTCAGAAATTTCAGTTCTCAGCAATGTGTCGCAATTCGGCAATGAAAGCTTGCACTGGCTCCCCTTCGTGCTGTTGCCGGTGAAAGAACTTGAAGCTTTGGCACATTTCGTTCGGCGTAGGGTCGTAGTGCTTGTTTAACTCATCTACTACTGACTGATAGCTCAACGAGTTTGGCTTCTGTGGGGCGACTTGTCCGCAAAGAATGTCAGTGGTTCTTGAGCCAAGCGCGGACACTAGCAGGGCTCTTTTCCTGTCATCGTCAATTACTTGGTTAGCTTCGAAATAGGCTTCAACTTTGACGAGGTAAGATTGCCACTTATCTTTCCCGTCGTCGAACTCTGGCAGGTGGTGGCCCATGGCTGCAGGAAGGTCCGATGCAAGGATGCTATTGACAGACCATTGTGTCAGAGGAATCCTCGTCGCCACTGTTAGAAACGGGCCGGCGGCTGGCGGACGCCTGCCAACGGGTCGGCGGCGGAGCCCGCTTAAACGAAACGGGTGGCTGGAGCGAAAAGAACGAGGTTTATTTCGTGGCTTTGGTTTTTATAGCAAGTCAAAGAAAACGAGAAGGAAAGGAAAGGGAAGCTGTGCTTGGCCACGACGCTGTGTGATAAGATGAGCAGGGCGGAAGAGAGCACACGTGGCGCTGACGAAGCAGTTAGCTGTTCGCAGCAATTGCAATCGTTAGGAGGAGGGCACACGCTGCAGGGCCATGCTCTTCAATCTCGCGGGGTCTTTGACCAAATGGAGGTATGGCGCGCCGACGGGGAAACCCTGCAGGCCGAGCTCACGATATGAGCACTGGCGTAATTAAGAGATGACCGGGCTCCCCACAGTAGAAGCACAAACGCCTTCTGTCGGGGCCACGCCAGACGTCAGCCTTACGCAGAGGTGGTCGATCATTCGGCAAGTACCGCGCCGGCTACATGGAACGTAGCAGGACGTGATCGTCGGGAACAAATGACGCAGAAACTGGGGCGGGGCGTCGCGAGCGTCAGCGTATGTCGGGCTATGGAAGTCATTCCGGAAGGGCCGATGTTTGTCACCCAGCAACGGAGGTCTGATCACTTGCTGCAGCTCCTCGCGGATGACGCTAGAGAGCCGACCGCTGGTTGCGACGCACCGCAAATCCTCTGGAGCTCTTCACGTACAATAAAGCGGACCATGTCCCAGTGGAGGTGAGGATTGTGCCCGAACGCCAGGATGGACTTTGTGGCTGAAGCAGCAAGTACTAGCCTGTCGTATACGGTGGAACACTGCTGAAGGACCTGCACCCTTGTAACCGCGTCTGCGTCAAAAACTCGGCGATAGCACCGGGGAGGGGGGGGGGGGGGGTGGCGCTCGAGGCCAGCGAAAAACTGTTCTTTAACTCTACGCGTTAAGTGGCTTAGCTTTTTTGCTTCCGACATAGCTGGGTGAGCTCGCCGGAAGACCCGCTTCATGTCTTCGACATGCATGGTGACAGCTTCATTGGCCATCTGTATGAAGGCCTGCAGAGCTCGCTCAGCTTGCTTGCGACGATCTGTGCTGGTGTATGTCTCGAGCAGCCGACGGCGGTACTCACGCCATGGTTTCTAACCTCACGATTCCCATACCACGTACGAGCGCTGTCTTACAGGCTGAAGAAGACATACCGCAGCTTCGCGGCGTCGTCCCACTGACTGAACGAGGCGACGTGTTCAAACTGCAGGAGCCACTCTTCGTCGTCCTCAAGCTGATGTGCCGTCAAAGGGCTTCGGTACTCGTGGGTTCTTGAGAGTGTAATAATTAGCACCTTGCATGGCTGGTCGTGGGGCAGGCGCCGAGGTAGAATTCATTGGCTCGTGCTCAGGTGTTAGTCCTATAGGTTGCGGCGACTGACTCGCTGAACTGGTGAGTCTGCCCGCAGAGGCCCGATCGAGGTGCGTGGTGCGAGGAGGGGTGTGTGACATAGGCCAGGAGTGTAGCCAGCTCACTCCACCAAAAATAAGTCACGGAACAAAGGATCGAGACACTGTTCACCAGCGGCGTTTGTTGTTGTTGTCCTCTAGATAATGGCGCTTACCCACCGCAGGGGATTGGCCAAGATAAAGGTGGCAACTGATAGCAAAAAACCACTCAGGGCGCGAGCCAACCTTCACCTCCTCGTCTTCTAAGGCGAAAGCCTTTAATGGTTCGACTGTCGTCTGTTAACAAAACGTGTCACACGAGTTTAACTAGAGAACTAAAAAAGATAGAAGAAACCCAATGGTGGCTTCAGATAGAGGAGAAAAAATGGACCTAGAAGCCAAGTTCTTTGAGCGTAGATTAATTCGTTATTTATTTTAGGCAGAAATGTTGAACTTGCGTCAAAATGGCATGGCTGTCGAGATAGCCACGGGACCGGTGTGACGTCGCATTCACCGGAAGTCGTCATGGCATAGTGAATATTATCCTAGAATGGTCGGAAAAGCGTGGGATTTGTGCATGGAAAAATGTGTAATTAAGCGTAATTAACGCTTAATTCCCCCGAAAGATGTATAATTAGGGTATCGGTATAGCAACGGGAACGGTGTGACATCACCTCCACCAGAATTCGTCACGGCATAGTGTCCTCGGCTGGCTTTCGCCTCTCAACCCTTTAGTTGCCAAAGTGACCTCGCGATATTATGCTGCCTGGGTTCACCTGGTGGCAATACAGAAGAACGACATGTATATGATTGTCTGAAGTGGCGGTGCTCGGGTTGCTGTGTGCGCCATACGGCCGCTTGATGATGTGATCATATTTCTCTTGCCAGCGCTGGGTTTTTTCTGTATTGTGTTAGTACACAAACTTGCACACGCATGGCACGCACACACACACACATTCAAAACGCCGCCAGCATTTAATGGGACTAGTAACGCTTTCGAACTAAAAAGCCGCCGGACCAACTTGGCTGCATTCACGATGCCATATTACACAATATTCGCCCAATACGTGCTCATAAACTATTCATTACTGTTTGTTCTTTTGGGCAATTTGCTTGGTGTAAATTCAAATCCACAGGAATATTGTGCGGAGCTCGAACTAGCTACCGGCAGAAACGCCGCTAACATAAGGACTGCTGAATATGTGCTGGAGGAAAAGAATCCTATTCCACAGAGTTCACATGATAACATTTAAACTAACATGTATGGCTTACTGAAAACTGTCAAAACAATGTGATTTCTGATACGTAACTTGGTGCGCAACACAATATATGGCGGTCAGAGTGCAAAGCTGGATCCATTTGAATCCCTGCAAACAGAAATCAGAGACTCTCACGCACCTCCGATGTGATGTCGTAAACAATTATGAAGGCTTCCATTACCATCATGCATCTCATTCTCGCAAATCGAGAACGAAGACATCCAGAAGTGTCCCACTGAAAGAAAAGATTAAAGAACGAAGTGATCAGAAAGGGTAGCCAGCCTCTGGTTCGATACTTTTTCGACTTTCGTAATGACGGCATGCATATTATACACAGTCATCTTTTATAACTGTACAGATCATTACTTTAATTAGTGGGAGAGATACGTCGGTGCGGTCTGTCGAGCTGGATTGCGAAGCAGGTCGCACATTATGTGAGCCATATCAATAATTAATTACAGAATTGATTAACATAATTACATATTGAATTTTTGTTTCAGATTTTAGGTGGAGAGTTTTATTGCTAAATTGATGGCTGTCCACAAAGAAGGGAAACCCTGTTTTTAAATTTTATAAATCAGCAATGTGTTTCGAAACTTCGAATGTCAAGTATACGCATTTGAAAGCTCGTCGAGTTGGCTTTTTCGTATTGCATATTAATGAAATGGTGTATGTGGAGTTACTTACGCATCGAACACAGGCGCAGTTGGTGTGTATTATCATGTAGAAGTTAGCTTCGATTTCTGCGACGATACTAGGCTCAGTGACGCCACTGTGTTATTAGGTAATATGAGAAAGCTAATTGAACAAGCTGTCGAATGCATATTTTTGAGGTTCGATTTTGCGATATTCATGGACGATTAGCAACAACTAGAAACAGAGCTCACCTTCAAGGTTGGAGGCCATCAATTTCGCATTGTAACCTTGGCTCCAGAAATCAAAATTTTAAAAAGTATATGGTTAATTTACGTACATATGAGGTACATACTATCCGTTTTGCTGCGTGATCTAGTTCAACAGACTGCACCCACATATCTCTTGCAGTTTTTAAAATAAAATTCTTCGGAGGGATAAAATAATGAGCGTGCATATTTTTATAAATCAGACTGACACAAGCTGAAAACCACTACACAGGTGTACTGACGTTTTGATAAGGGAACTGTCTTCTCCACATAGAAACTGGTCACCCGCGCCAGGCGATGAACGATGGGCACCCTGGAGCCAACCAGTAAGCACTGCCATTTCACTACCATTGAAAAAAAGGACGTTTGACCTTAGGTTGATACAAACTATGACAAACTAACTTATTATTAGGCTGCCTCATTTTAAAATTTCTTGTTCCTTCACTGCACAAATGTTTGCTTACCTAAGTGATTTGTTTTCATTAAACTGTTTTTAAGTTTTTTAACCTTGCTCCTTCACTCGCTCTTACTGCGTTAGCACTAGAGTAAACATTCGGCAAAAACACTGTAGTCTGCATCTCTGAAGCTTCACAACCGCCCACTCGCCCATCTCCACCCTCCAGAATCTCCAGACGCCACCGTGAAGGTGGCCTCCACCCTCCACATGTTACCCTCCACCACTTCCAGAAGCTCAAGCAGCAGCACAGCAAAAAATCGACGGCGAAACTTAATTCGAAGACCCGATGAGATGGTGATCATAAAACCGACAATGTAAAAGCAAAATCTGAAACTCGTACTGTTAACGCAGATTTTTTTGCATCCCATCGTACGATCGCCAGAAAATGTTTTCCATTCACCAACTTCACATTCGTGTTTCTTTTAGTCATTCTATCCGTCAGTCTTTCTTGTGCAAGAACGGCTCATAATTCACACCAGTGCTCAGATCAGTGAACGCTATTCGTTTACTACGATGATATATACACTAGCCTTGTTAGTTTCTCTCTATAGTGCTTAGTTCCTATGTCTCTGCTCTTCCGCTGCTTTATTTGTATCAAGCGCCGCTCAACCATCACACGAGATTCCAGTACAGTCGAAGACTAAAGGACCACGTTCTGCGTATTGTTTTCATACACCGTTTGATCTCGAACTTAATGAAAACTCTATCCAATTCTGATTCTCCACTAAAACAAACGTCAGTGCCATATCAGTGTATATTCTAAGACTTAGCAGTGAAAATCACATGACTCCGCCAGCTACAGTAGAGTGTCCCGTACTTAGTCTTTCTCTGCAATATGAGGAGCTCCTTGCATAAAAAAACATTGATTCTTAATAATGGTCTTCACAAAGACTCCTGCAGGTTACAGCATAAAAGGGGGCAGAACAAGAGCTCGAATATCACAGACACGGACTTTCTGCGATTCGGTAATCTAAGCAATACTATATATGTGTTGAATTGGTTTTATGGCACAAAGGCAACTCAGGCTATAGTGCGCCAAACTCCGTCAAAGCGGTACTAGTCAAAGTATCGTAGTCATTGTCGAGCTAGCCGGAATAACAGCTGGAAAGCTTGTGCTGCATGCACGATTCCAAATGCCTGCTCATTTTCAATATTGAATGGAAGCCAGGATCCTTAGCAATCGTTTTGTCAAATATGCGGAAATAATTCCCAAGTGCTTTCCATCTAGCAATAGAAAACAAATTCAGTATCGGAGCCAACAGCTCATCACTGAGGCAATACTTAATCAATCTAAACTTTCCTGCAGTTCATAGGCTATGATATACCAGGTAACAAAATTTTGGTTTCTGGGGATTTAACGTCCCAAAGCGACTCAGGCTATGAGGGGCGCCTTAGTGAAGGGTTCCAGAAACGTAGATTACCTGTGGTTCTTTAACATGCACTGACATCGCAGAGTACACGAGGCTCAAGAATTTCGCCTCCATCGAAATTCAACCACCGCAGCCGGGATCCAACCCGTGTCTCTCGGTTCAGCAGCCGAGCGCCATAACCACCGAGCCACCGCAGCGGCTCCAGATAACATGAATAAAGCTACGTACTTTAACTAGCTTACATTGCAACATACTGCTCCACCAGTAAATTGTGGGAAGAAAGTATAACTGCAGCAAACGACCTCGTCGTGACAGCCACATCTAAAATAAGGCACACTTACAATACCGAGACTGATGATTTTTCCGTCTAGAATTAGCCTCTTGGTTGCCTGCAAGCAAAAAGAAATAATTATCAGAAAAGTTTGATAAGGCTACTTCTGAGGTAGATATTCGGCCTCTCGCTGCATTCATATGCTTTCAAGTACGAGTAGTTTCGCGAAAAATTACGCAATGACAGGAATATAGTGAATGAAACACTTTTTGACCGAAGTGCACCCAGCACATCATTATCGTATGCAAGAGGAGCCTCTGCGCCCGTGTGGCCGTCGCCATGTCTAACAGTGCACGCCAACCTATTGCTAGGTGCAAACAGAATATAAGGAAACACGGCAATGTGTGTTACTTTGGGCAGAGGGTGCGTCTGTAACTCCTTTAAAATTTGGAGGCACGCCCTATCGGTGCTTGAGAATAGTCGGTGTTAAAAACAGAGGAGCCACTGTTCACGCCTAAGAAGTCGCTTGGAGCATACTTTGGTTTAAAAATACCGAGCATGTATTTTTCGAAACCATTATCGCCTGTAGAAGAGGAGGCTTCCAATCCAGAAGCGCGAAGCGACTTTTACCAATCGGGAGAAGGACTAAGGACGTGTGTTCGGACGGACAACGGCACGAGCTCGCGTGGCCCTTTCACATTGCTCCCAGCTGTATTATGCCTTAAGATTTCCTATGGCCTGGACATTAGCGCATTTTGATATTGGGGTCGCTTTATATGCATTATATCCCACACTTGTAAGCCTGACATGAAATATTTTCTTATTACCGCACGCACGGAATTATTAGAATATGGAGCGTGCGTGAAAGTATGCGGAAATACGTATTACTGCAGCCAGTTTTCTTTCCCTGCTTCTTTCTTTCTTTCTTTTCTTTTTATTAGAGATAATTCAGGAACAGATTGCCTCGGGAGGCATAACAAAAGGCCCGAATAGAGCCTGTCGTGGCTATGCCAACCTGGCAGCCATCGTAGCAACGTAATCTGACATCATTCAAAATCATTCAGTCACATCATTCCGACATCATTCAGACAAAATACAGTTCGTGATATCAAAAACAGTCGTAACAATCAAGCGTCTATTTACAATGTCTAATTTTCAGGTAAGAAACAAAAGAAACAAAGGCAGATTATATATCACTAGGGAAAATATTACACATAAAACACTATATTTACAGTGCAACAGTGGTTTTGTACTAAATTTATTTATTTATTTTATTTATTTAAATACCCTAAGGGCCCGGCTGGGCATTACATAGGGGGGGACAGCAAATAACACAACTACTCAAGCTTCACTTCATGCATAATACAGATAGAGAACAAAAGAACTAGGTGTTAATTATCAAATTCGGTAGTTTTTTTTTTATACATCGTGGGCATGGTGCACTGGGCAATAAACAAACATAATAATATGTACACGCATACGGCAAAGCAGTGGTACAAGGCGACAAGTTCAAACAGACGACAATGCTGCGCCTGATTCCAGAAATGTTAGTAGCGCTGAACGGAAAGATGATGGTTCAGTGATAGCTACAATGCTAGCAGGTAGACCATTCCACTCCCTTGTAGCCAAGACTAACGGAAAATTCTGATATTTCTTTGTGCGGGCGAAAATTGTTTGAATTTTATGCGCATGGTCGCTTCGAGATGATATGTGATGTGCTGCTGTGATGTGCCTCCGTTCAAAAGATGAATGGTTGTAGTAGAGGGAGTGGGACAACGATAGGCGAAAGAATTTGCGTCGTATGTTGAGGTCCACAAGATTTAGAGACTGTTTTATTGCAGTAAGGCTCTGAAATGCACTGATTCTATAGAGCTAGATAAGTTTTCTTGGTGGGGATGCCATACTACCGAACAATATTCCAATGATGCCCGAACTAGAGATGTGTAGGCCAGCAGTTTGGTGTCAGGGTTAGCTGGAGATAAACGACGTTTAAGCACGCCTAATTTTTTCAAAGATTTGCTAGTGATATACTCTATGTGGCTATGCCAATTTAGGTCCGGGGAAAGAACAACGCCTAAATATTTGAAAGTTGATGAGCGCGCAATGACGTTATTATTTATACTGTAATTGTTTACTGGTGCTTTAGAGAGTGCAGAGAAAGTCATCTGTTTGGTTTTATCGGTGTTTATTTCCATCTGCCAAACATTGCACCAAGCACTTAACCTCTCTAGATCTGTTTGCAAGACAACAACGTCGTTAGGATTAGCTATTTCCCTATAAATGATACAATCGTCAGCGAAAAGACGTATGGAGGAACTAATGTCTGACGCGATGTCATTAATATAAATTAAAAACAGAAGTGGACCCAAGACGAATCCTTGAGGTACACCTGATTTAACATTTTTAGTTTCAGATACGATGTTATTAGCCGATACGGATTGCTGCCTGTTAGTTAAAAATTCTTCAATCCACTTTGTAGTATCATGATCAAGCTGCAAGTTGTGCACCTTTTTGATAAGGCGCTTGTGAGCTACCCGATCGAAGGCTTTTGAGAAATCAATAAAAATTGCGTCAGTGTACAAGGCGCTATGAATTCTAGAATGAAGATCCGTGACTAATTCAAATAATTCGGTTTGACATGAATGCCGGTACCGAAAACCATGCTGATTTTCAAGTAGCAGGTCATTTGCATTAAGGTGTTTCATGATGTGGGTAAATATTATGAATGAAAATAATGAAAATAAATTAGAAACAATGCCCAAGACTGATATAAAAAACTGGATTAAGCGATAATTTCTAAGCTCGCAAAGTCTGAAAGAAGTATTGTTTAGCTCGTTTTTAAGTTGTGTTGAATAGACTTTACTCCTCATGAGGCTCAGTATATCGGGGTATTCATTCAGGAGTTCTGGAATTAGTGATGCTAATCTCTGTAGACCACAATTTCTACTTGATTTGGCCGAAATTATTGCATTCTATCTTCTGCTTAACAGGATATTTTTCTTGAAACGACGTACAGGTTATTTTTGGTGGTGTAGGGTTTCCAGTGAGAGCTTAAGTCTAGATAACTGTTTCATCGGCATAGTGTTATACGGGTGAAGTAGGCAAAAATGCTTTCTATAAAAGAAACGTTGCCTATTGCCCCTAGTGCTCGATTTTGTAAAGATAACAGTGGGTTTAGGTTTGTATCGATTCTTGTTAACCACACCAGAGAAGATTATGTAAAACGTGAGTGAACAAGGGTTGTATGTGGTTTCTGTCTGCTAGGCGTTTTGTTTCAGCGTGATTTACCCCCTCGGCCAACAGTAACCGAGGAACAGCTTTTTGCTTCTCAACCGCACAATGGAGCCGTTACGGACCCCGCAATAGACCAAAAGGTTTCAAAACGTGCTGACAAGGGCTCACCTTACTTTATGCAGATTGAGAGCTTAACGGCTGCCATAGGTGCTTCGCTGCGCGACTAAGAAACAAAGCACCTGTGCCCGGTTACTTCTGGCACAAGCAGTACATGACATCGTGTGGCACCTTCACACATTCCCACCTTCATATTGTTACGAAGAAGACGACGCTGGCAGTGGCGCGGGACGGAGCGCTCGCGCTAGGCCAGCGGCCATTAAATATTTTCTTGTTCATGGTGCATCACGTCTCATTCTTCGGCTGGCCGCCACGTTACAATATGTATTGTCTGTCCTCAAAAATCCTATATGATCTGTGTCATTCGTATTTAATCCTTACAGAAAACATGCGGAAATACTGCAGTGGACTTACTTAATCGTTTTCCAAGGCATAAAGCCGCAACGCTAATTCAGGTTCTATAGAGAGGCTCCTTTCTGGTGCTAATGAGCTTGCAACAGGTGCTCAGGAGACCCATGAGCAAGCGTAGGTCTACCCCTCCTTTCTTTATGCCTTAAAAGCCGCAAAACCCATTAATATCTTTAAAGGTATCAGTGGTAGGTAGCAGTATTGCAAAGAATGCGACGTTTAAATAAATGAAATTTATTTTTAATTTTGCAACCAGCCTATAGAAAACTAGCCTGAATGTTGCTGCAAGGTGTTTCACTTCTTTCGTTTCTTTTCTTAGAAGATGCAATGACCACTGATGAAGGAGGTCGATGGAGGTGGCACTGGCCGGATAGTGTGCAACAAGGTCTAGTGAAACGAAAACAAGCCACAGAATGAATGCCGCAGGCTTCGTGCAACCTAGTAAACCTAGTATAGTATAGGCGGCAGCTTTCACATTTGACCCCAGCAAACATATATTTGTAGGTTAAGACACTATGCGCCTGGGCTGCCACACTGCGTGAATCGCTTTTTATTGCACTGCGTTTTATTGCTGGCGAAACGGCTTCTGCTTCCGCTGTGCGCTTGAGGCGGAGGCTCTCGCCTGTGTCTGTGAAGGCTGTCGCGCTCTCGCTGACCGCCCGGGATACCAATGGAAGCTTCGCCTGGTGTGTAAACGATTACTTAAGCTACCCTACATGACTCGCATTGTCGCTTCATCGCCCGATCGCACTTCGTCGGCCAGCGTGACCTTTGTATGCAAATTCTATGTCGAAAGAGAACTCACTGCAATGGAAAAGGAAAAAGCAAGGGCTTTTTTATGCAGTCTTCATCGGGGAGCTCTACTCAGCGCTCGAAGAAAAATTGGAGGGATAAGGGTAGACAGTGTAGAGGGATGCGAAGACAGATGCCGGTTTGGAAGAGTGGAAGGGATCGATATTAGCGCCTACTGCACTGTGACCACAAGTAACCGCCACGGCAGAGCCACTTCTGACACTTGCACGCACTGCGGCAGTGAAGAAACTTTGAAGAACCTCCTCTCCGTCGGTCCTGCTCTTTTTTTCACAGTGCGCCGCCATCTTCACAGAGTTCCAACAACTTATCCTCCGTTCATCTCACGGTGCCGCCAATTGGTTGCCTTCAGCAGCCTCTTGGCCTTCCTCAAGTCTACAGCTCTTACTTCCATCCTCTGATCCTGGCGGTACTTCCAGCCCTAATCAACCTCCATACCTACGCGAGCCTCCTCATTCAGCAGGATTCCTCTGCCGTCGGTGCTGTCCTGTATTGTAATTGAATACCATTGCAGTAGTATAAATTATAAATCCAAGGTCAGCATAAGCTACGAGACAAGCCAAGCCCTGAGAAAAAAAGGAAAAAAGATTGGCTGTTGGTTAGCTCGGGTTAACCAAATTGTGTTGCGAAAGCTAAAGTCTAGCCGTCTCGTCGTTCTCCAATGGAACCCAAGCTCAAGTTTGGAAGCGCGGTACCAGCGCCGCAGCGGCGATCCGTGGAAAGTCGAGGCGCCGCCGCAGCAGACGCTCTGCTAGCGTTGTGTGCATGTGAGGCGGGAGAGTCAAACGAGGCGCAATCTTCGCGCTGACAGACACGGCCTCGGTGAAGCAAAATATGCAGCGCTACTGCGCATGCACAACAGGCGAGCGCGGCGGCGGCACCTCTGAGTCACCCGCACAGCGACGGCGGCGGCGCGCCAGCTGTGCGCCGTGTGATATCCCTGCTCCTCGCGCACGTGCAGTATGGCCTTTCCTCAGCTCCGCGAAATGGCTCGCCGACTCGTGTAATGTTTCTTTCGCTACAAAAAGCGAGACGAAGAAGACAAACCAGTAGAAAGAAAGACGAAATAAAAGAAAACAGGAGGAGAAACGAGAAGCAGAAGGTAAGAAGAATTAGAGCGAATGAAGAGAAGAAAAAGGAGAGAAAATGGAGAGACGTCAATGTTCTTGCTTAATGTGTTAATAGTTTTGGGTTGATTTAAGCAGTCTCATGTAGTTATATGCCTTTGAACTTTCTTAAAAACTCATTCGCCCTCGTGGGCGTTAACGCAGGGCCCTCCTTGCAACCGATGGTCGCCACTAGAGGGTTATGAAGTGGCTATTCGGCGTGCACGTGCTTTTAGTCTCCATTTTCTGTTCGTGCGCACTGCTTCCCCACCAAGAAAGTATTATTTCTCGACGTTCAAAGCAGCTATGCCATTTTAAAAATTGCAAACACTTACTTCAAACGCTCACCCCAGCCTTTAGGGCGTCAGTTAAACTCATCTAACCCAGCAAGGAGGCGTACAGTCGCCGTCAAAAGTAAATGGAAGGCGACTTTGTCAAAAAAGTTTAATTTCTTCAAATCTAAAGCATAATAGTCCATGTTTGTTGGTGCACAGTGTAATTCGCGCAATCACAGTTAGTCTGCACATATGTATTCAAGCATGCATGAACTGAGCGGGCAATGATTAAATTTTTTCGTTAATACTGCCTTCCATTTATTTTTGACGGCACCTGTACGTTCAAGTCCCGTAGAAACCTAAAACTGTTGTGATATCTTTTACATTTCCGCTACCTTCAAATTGGCTGCCGTTGGACGTACAGGCGCGGAAAGGCGACGGGGTTGAGATGACATTCGTTCATCATCAACAACAGCGGAAACAGCCAAATTACGTCCTCTTTTTCTGCAATATTCCCCCAATTGACCATTTCCTGTGCCAGCTGCCACCAGCTTATCCACGGAAACGTCCTAATCTTATCTGCCAACCTGTTTTTCTGCCGCCCCCTGCGAATATTACCAAACTTGAGAAGGTCGGCATAATTGTCAGTTGAAAAAGGCCCCCAGCAGCTCTTTTGCAAACGGCCAGTTAGAGACCCCGCAAGCCAGCCGATGCCAAGAAAGAATAAATGTGGTCCACTTGATTCCCAAAGTCAACACTGAATAAATAAAAATGCTTATTTGAGTTGGTTAAGCGGTGACCAACCCGTTCTTTCCATTCAAAGAAAGTGAGCAATTTTTTTTATGCAAAACAAATGCCTTTACAGCCTTACTTTTTCCCAGAACCATCCAAACTTTGAACGACCTACCTTCAAATGTGGCTGAGAGTTCGACTGCGCCTTCCTTTGTGACCGTATTCCGTGACACAAAGCAGTGTTTCGTTAACATCGTGTAAATACATCGCTTTGCTTTGTACGTGTTGTACATGTTACTCGCATGTCACTCTTCGCTTGATTGAATGTACAGTCTATACCAACATACTATCTCATTTTTCTCGTTTTGTCCAACCTACTCATGCCTAAGGCCTGACAACTTGGCTGGCAGCAAGAAAGAACAAAAATTAATAAATAAAAATGCAATTTTAAAACAAAGTAAAGAGTGGGTCTGAGACCTTTGTTCACGGTTGTCCATTTATCACATGACAACATCATTTTTTACTTAATTCCTGGTATTGAAGTCGGAGGACCTGTTGTCTCCATGTAAACCAGTTGGCTAGGTATGAAATGTGTGCATCTTGGAAAATTCAGCGTAACAAAGGGTGGAGTAAAAAGGAAGACACAGACGAGCACTGACAGCGCGCGTCACAGAAGAATTTGCTAAGATGCACCATCTCCAACTCTCCCAGCTCAGCATAACTGAAATAAAGTGGCGGGTCGGAGTTTTGTTCCGATTGTGTTCCAAAGCTATTACGAATATGGAGCGATCTGGCGTGAGACAGTCTCAAGATGTCTTTTCGTACAAGTCGGTTTCGCTACTCAGCTCTTCATTTGCTGACACTGACCGTAGCCCAACACTCTGTGCATGAACACCGTACCTCACAGCATGTAAGCTCTGTGGACGTTCTTTTTGTTGTTTACTGCAAAGAGAAATTGCAGGAGGATTGTACCGTCAAAGATGAGTGACTTAGGGCATATTTCTTTGGAAACTAAGAGAAAAGTAACGGGCTCCGTAAACGTTGCCAGCGGTCGTTAATAAACACCTCAAATTAAAAAAAGGGCTGAAAATATCTAGAAGCGCTATGGAAATTGGTGAAAGCCCATCATTCACATGTGATGTGTTACTTCTTTGTGTGCCAAACTGGGCGAAAACCTTTTTTGGTTTTTACTTGCTAGCCCTCCCTGCTATTTCGGAAGAACTTACAATGGTGCATTTGAGGTGCAGCGCGCCCATCAAGCGACACACACACCTTGCAAGCGAGAGGTATCGCAGCGCTCTACTTGCTTACTAGTACATTCACACCATTACAGCGAATGCCAACCGAATGCAACAAGTTAAAATGATTAGAAAGTATAGTTTTCGTTCATGGTCAAGGTAAACTTGAGCACACTGCACGCGTTAACGGATGGCGTGCAACAAATTACGGAATCTATGTCAGTCCAGCGCCTTACAAAAGGTATCCTATGAAGAAACTGTACAAGAAAAACGTTTAAGAAGTTCACACTTCTATAGTATATTTAAAAAACATGCAACTCACAAAATCTACACCAAAGGTGGGTTTCACATCGTGATCGAAGGAGCCAGTCTGTAATGAAACAATGACGACAGGAACAATAAGAATGCTGAACAGAGAGAATGACATAAAAATAACGTACTTACGCTAATCACGAAAACTGTGGCTAATATACAGAGTGAATAACTTCATCACAGGAACAGTTTTTTTCATGAAGCAAGAATCAACAGCATTCTGCACTGCACATGCAAATACTACCAGAAAAAACTACAGAGATTGTTTACTACATTCGAACCGGAACGAAAGCACAGATTTGTGCTACATAGAAGACGACGGTGAGCCGGCAGTGCCGCGGGATGGAGCCGATTGAAGCTGATGAAGACGGCGCTCACCAATGCACAGCGCGAGAGTGTGGTGCAGTTTTAACGCGAGGCGTGCTGGCTGCGGCGATAGCCTAGTGGTCTCGCTGAGCAGTCCTTAAAGGAGACCTGTTCGCGCAGCCGCGGGTTCGACTCCCAGTCATGGATATTCATCCAATTTCTTTTTCTCTTTTTCATCTTTTGACCTCTAACTCAGCTGAAGATCAAATTTACATGGTCCACGATTGAATCCCGAGGTCTCAAGCTTTCGCTCCAAATGTCCTCATTAAGCCCTCTTTACGATATTCCGGAACAGTGTGAAAACGACTAGACTAAACCCCTCTCTGTAATGTAAATGATGTCTGAAAGCAATAAACATCTTCGTCATCATCATTAGCCTGACTACACCCGCTGCAGAGCAAAGGCATCGCCCATGTCCTGCCAATTAACCGTGTCTTTTGCCAGCTGCAGCCATTGTACACCCGCAAAATTCTTAATCTCATCCGCCCACCTACATTTCTGGCGCCCCATGCAATGCTTGCCTTCTCTTGGAATGCACTCCGTTACCCTATTTTCGAGCATCCGTTACGAAAGCCTGCCTGATCATTTGGCTGACTGAAGCCTACCGTTGTCCTGGTTCTATTTGCCATTACCGCAGCAAATACCTTGTAGCCAACAGACAGTAAGCTCATTGGTCTGTAATTTTTCAAACCTTTTACGTCTCTTTTATGAATGAAGTTAATGTTAGAGTTCATTCAAGATTTTGGTATGCTCAAGGTCGCAAGGCATTGTGTATACAAGGTGGCTAGTTTTTGTAGCGCAATCTCTCCTCCGTCCTTCAACAAATCTGCTCTTCCCAGATCCTCACTACCTTCTTTGCCCCTTTCCATTGCTACTAAGTCTTTCTTTACTTCCGCTTTCGTTAGTGCCGGGATTTGCCATTGCTGTGCGCTACTGTCTCTCTTATTAACATTCTGATTGCATTGACTACTGCATAGATTTGTGTAGAACTCTTCTACACAAGAGGCTATTCAAAGTATCTTATCCATATTGCTAATGACATTGCCCTATTTGTCTCTTAGTGCATACATCTGGTTTTTACCCATCCCTAGTTTTCTCTTCACTGCTTTTAGGCTACCTCCGTTCTCTCCTTATATCGGCTACCTAGCGCTTATTTTTAACTTTGGCAGATCCGCCAGTTCTATCCTGTTCGTAATGTTAGGCGCTTTCATGCTTTGGCGTTTATTAATCAGATTTTTCGTCTCCTGAGGTAGCTTGCTGGTATCTTGTCGAACAATGCTACCGCCTACTTCTACTGTACACTCCGTAATGATAGCTGTGAGATTATCGTTCATTCTTTCAGCATTAAAGTCATATCCCTCACTTAGAGCCGGATATCTGTTCTGCAGCGATATATTGAATTCCTCTACTTCCACCCTAACTGCTAACTCGTCAATGGACTTCCGATTTACTATTTTCTTCCTTCCTTTCGCTTCAACGCTTGGCTCTCCTCAGATAGCTCTTCTCTTGAGATAGCTCGCCGGTATCCTGTCTAACCAACATATCGCCTACTTATACTGAATATTCAGTAATGACAACTGTTAGATCATCGCACACAGCTTGCAGATTATGGTAGTCGTCCTCAGTTAAAACCGAATATTTGTGCTGCAAAGGTATCCTGAATCCTCTACTTTCCCCCTAACAGCTAGCTCGTTAATGGCCTTCGATTCACTACTTTCTTCTGTTCTCTCAGTTCAACTCATGTCTAATTCGAGATCTTACCATCCTGTGGTCGCTACAACGCACCTTTCTGAAGAGCTGCACTTCCTGCATGATGCTAGTGTGAGCTCACAGTATGAAGTCTATTTCATTTTTAGTCTTACCATTGTGGCTTTGCCACGTCCATCATTTGCGGAAGAAGGTATTCATGATCCGTGAATTACTTCTCTCTACAAACTCTACTATTAACTCCCACTTGTTATTACTAGGTGCTATGCCATACTCGCCTACTGCCTGGTTTCCAGCCCGCTTCTTCCCTACCTTGACACTGAATTCGCCCACACGTACAGTGTATTGTGCTTTTACTTTGCTCATGGCTGATTCAACATTCTCATAGAAATTTTCTACGATCTGATCATCATAGCTAGATGCAATTCTGTAGATCTGTACCACCTTCAGCTTGTACCCCTCATTAAGCCTAAATCTCAGCTTTCTATATCTCCCTTCGTCCCCCTTCCCACGCGTATAGGTGGCATACTGGGCGTCGCCTAGAGTTAACCTCCCTGCCTTTTCGGTCATCACTCTCTCTTTCTCTTGAGAATCAAAAACACGGCGCCTCAGAGTGATTGCGCCGACATGCCTCAAAAGTAAAAAAGCCACACACCTCACAACGTGATGGTTCGGGCTAGTGGGTATGCGTTATGTTCCATAGCGCAGCACGAACTCAGGGGACAAACACAAGCGCTAACTTTCACTAAGGCTTTCTTTGGTGCACACAGAATTCATACCTGAACAAAACGGTATTTATCTATTTATTTATTTATTTCGAATACCCTCATGGTCCGGGTCGGTCGTTACAGAGGGGAGTGGAATTCACAACATAATTACGATAAAAGCACAGACATATATATATATATATATATATATATATATATATATATATATATATATATATATATATATATTTGTAAACATAAATACCCCCGAAAGCAGAAGGTTTGACAGCCGTCGCCGTAGCTCGTAGCTCAGCGGTAGAGCACCGGACGCGTAATTCGGAGGTCGTGGGTTCGGATCCCACCGGCGGCATGTGGTTGTTTTTTCTTCTGCTTCTCTAATCAATTAGCTTTAAGCGATAACATATTCAGTAATATTGCCACGCGCCTAACGCGCCGCGCGGCCTCCGCGCTGAATCGAAGACGACGACGGAGCGGCGGTGGAATCTCGCGGCGGGCTTGTTCTGTTTTGGTGTCGTGGAAGCTGGCTCTATAATTAAAAAGAAGGCTCCCAGTCTTGGGTTCTTGCCGACGCCTACCTTCGCGGCTCTTCTGGTCGTAACACTGGTGGAGGTGCGACCGATGCTCCCTACTCCTGAGGACGACTCGACGCGCCCGCCTCTTGTGAAAACCCCCGTCCATCGTGCCAGCCGGAGGATCCGAGGCCTGTCCCCCGAGGCCCTCCCTGTTGTCAGCGCGCCTTCAACTACCATTCCACTCATGGCGGCGCCACTGCCCGCCCTGCCTACGACCGTCCCTGCAGCCAGCCCCACCTATCTCACCCTTCAGACACCACGCACGCCGAAGTCCTTCCACGGTGACCTGTTTGAAGATGCCGAAGACTGGTTGGCTCACTACGAACGGGTCGCGACCTTTAACTGCTGGGACGACGCTACAAAGCTGCGTAACGTGTACTTCAGCCTTGAAGACTCCGCACGAACGTGGTTCGAAAACCATGAGACTACTTTTTCTACGTGGCCGGACTTTCGACGTCAGCTCCTGAGTACGTACGCCAACAGCGACCGCCGGGAGAGCGCAGAGCGTACACTGTCCTCTCGAATTCAGCTTCCCAATGAGGGTGTTGCCATGTACGTCGAGGATGTGACGCGTCTTTGCCATCGCGCCGATCCGGCCATGCCTGAAGAAAAAAAGCTGCGGCACCTGATGCGCGGCGTAAAAGAACAGCTCTTTTCCGGCCTCGTGCGGAACCCGCCCAACACCGTCGCGGAGTTTCTGGCCGACGCCGTGCACATGGAGAAATTGCTGCAGCAGAGATCCCATCAGTACGACCGGCAACTGCGTCAAACTTCGACTCTACCAACGTTGGACCGGTTCGACCATGAACCCAGGCCGAATCCGGACTCCCTTCGCGAACTCATCCGTTCCGTGGTCCGCGAGGAGCTGCAGCACCTTCAAGCCACCCTTGCCCCTCGCGTCGATTCCGTCACCAGCGTCATCCGCGAGGAAGTCCGGCAGGCACTCAGGGCACAAGACGCTGCAGCTGTGCCGGCGCCGCAACTGACCCCATACGATCCCGCGTCGTACCCGACTCCTGTCCAGCCAGTCACGTACGCGGACGTCGTGCGCCGCGCGGCCCCACCTCCTGGGCCTTCGCCTTACACCGCACCATTGGTCGCGGTGCACTCTGCCCAGCCGACACCTTACTGGGCAGATCGGCGCCAGGCACCGCGGAAGACTGACCTCTGGCGGACTCCGGATCAACGCCCGCTCTGCTACCACTGTGGTGAGGCCGGCCATCTCTACCGGCGGTGCCCCTATCGCGAAATGGGACTACGCGGTTTTTCCATCGACAGCCCCCGTCCACGCCCTGGAGAGCGCCCTCAAGACATCGCTGAGTATGTCACCCGCCAGCGTAGTTCACCGTCTCCTCCGCGCCGCGAGTCGCGATCGCCCTCTCCACGCCGGTCTTCGCCCTCTGGGTCCCGTTTCGCCCCAGGACGACGTGGTTCCTCGAGCCCTCGTCGGGAAAACTAGCTCCGGCGGCCTTTGGAGGCGAGGCCGCCGAACGCCGTTCCGACGCAAAGCTTCCACCGCCGCAGCAACTGAATCGCCCTGACGTCGCACGCCGCATCGCTGCACAGTTTTCCCCGACGCGCCTTTCGTATCGTCGCGATTCCGCAACCCCGATCGCCGACCGGCTTCCGCCGCCGCACCGACCCAATCGCCCCGACGCCGAACGCCGCATCGCTGAAGAGTTTCCCCCAACGCGCCGCTTGAATCGCTCCGACAGCGCAACCCCAGTCGCCGACCAGGTTCCGCCGCCGCACCGACTGAGTCCTCCACAACAGCCATCGACGGGCCGTGCTGAAGGCAGGGTCTCCTTGGATATCCCTGTTCTCGTCGACACAAAGGAGGTCAGTGCGTTGGTCGATACGGGCGCAGATTACTCTATCCTTAGCGGACGGCTTGCGACGGCCCTGAAAAAAGTGACGACACCCTGGGACGGCCCCGACATACGCACGGCAGGCGGACATCTTGTCGCACCACTCGGCATGTGTGCGGCCCGGGTTACGGTTCGAGGCTGCACATTCGTTGCCACTTTTCTCGTTCTCCGCGAATGTTCTCGCGATGTCATCCTTGGCATCGACTTTCTTCGCGAGCACGGTGCTATCATAGACCTGCCGAACCGCTTGGTGACGTTTTCTACCGCAATGGCCACAGAAGAACCTGCGCACCAGGGTTCTCGGTCCGCCCTGCGAGTCGCCGACGATAACGTTACAGTGCCACCACGTGCCAGCATTCTCGCTAGAGTTACCTGCGACAAGCCACATAGGGGACTCCGGGTTGTCGAGCCTAATGTCTCCCTCGTACTCACTAAGGGGGTTGCGGTGGCACGGGGCCTTGGATCCCTTCATGACGGTTGTACAGAGGTCCTTGTCACCAACTTCTGCAATGAGCATCGACATCTGTTCCGTGGCACAGCCATCGCTTACGTCGACCATGTTCAGGAAGTGGCCGAATGCTTTGCTTGTGCGGAGGACACACCTGGAGCTGACGCCGAAGCGGTCACCAACGTAGACATAAATCCAGGCCTTCCACCGACTGAAAAGAGGCAACTCCAGGACCTCTTGCGGGAGTTTGGTGCGTGTTTCACGTCGTCGTCTAAAGTGCGGCAAACGTCGATAGTTAAACACCGCATTATCACGCATGAAGGAGCCCGACCCATCCATCAGCAGCCCTATCGTGTGTCCTCTCGCGAGCGAGATGCTATTCAAACACAGGTCGAAGAGATGCTCACAGACGGCGTCATCCAACCGTCAAGCAGTCCGTGGTCGTCTCCTGTCGTCCTCGTGAAAAAGAAAGACGGGACACTACGGTTCTGCGTAGACTACAGGAAGCTGAACAGTGTGGCCAAGAAAGATGTGTACCCGCTCCCGCGTATCGACGATTCCCTCGACCGACTTCGTCAAGCCAAGTACTTCTCTTCGGTCGACCTCAGAAGTGGTTATTGGCAGATAGAAGTTGATGAGAGGGACCGTGAGAAAACCGCCTTCATCTCATCGGACGGGCTGTATGAATTTCGTGTCCTCCCATTCGGGCTCTGCTGTGCTCCTGCCACGTTCCAAAGAATGATGGACACCGTTCTCACCGGTTTGAAGTGGCAGACCTGTCTTGTTTATCTTGATGATGTCATCATTTTTTCCGCAACGTTCACGGAACATCTGCACCGCCTCAGGACTGTCCTCGAAGCCGTTCGATCCGCCAACCTCTCCCTCAAACCAGAAAAATGCCACTTTGGGTTCACCGAATTGAAGTTCCTCGGGCACGTCATTAGTGCTGACGGAATCCGCGCTGACCCAGAGAAGCTTGCTGCCGTTGCTGCCTTTCCGGTTCCCGCCCACAAAAAAGCAGTCCGACGCTTCCTGGGCCTGTGCTCCTACTATCGCCGCTTCATTAGAAACTTCGCCCAGCTCGCCAGCCCCCTGACACTCCTCACCCGTGATGACACGTCATTTTCCTGGGGCAACGAACAGCAGACTGCCTTCGACGAGTTACGACGCCGACTCCAATCGCCGCCCATCCTGGCACATTTCGACGAAGATGCTGAGACGGAGGTGCACACGGATGCGAGCAACGTCGGTCTTGGCGCTGTTCTAGTACAACGGCAAAATGGCGCCGACAAAGTAATTGCCTACGCCAGCCGCGCACTGTCGCGCGCTGAGTTGAACTACTCTACTACGGAAAAAGAATGTTTGGCGGTAGTCTGGGCCGCCGCTAAGTTCCGCCCATACCTGTATGGTAGACCGTTTCGTATCGTCACCGACCACCACTCGCTGTGCTGGTTGAAAAATTTAAAGGACCCTTGCGGCCGCCTAGCACGTTGGGCATTACGCCTGCAGGAATTCGATTTCACCGTCACCTACAAGTCAGGCAGGAAGCACACCGACGCTGACAGCTTGTCACGCGCTCCCGTCGAACCTCCTCCAGAAGGCACCACCGATGATGATAGCTTTCTTGGAGCGGTCAGCACGTCTGAGCTCGTTGCCAGACAGCGTGCAGACGCCGAGCTGGGTCTGCTCATCGAACATCTCGAAGGCGGGCGACCTGAAATACCACGATACCTAGCTCGTGGACTATCATCGTTCTGCCTGCGGAGAGGGGTGCTTTATAAAAAGAACTCTACTTCAAGTCCGACAACATACCTGCTCGTCATACCGTCCGATCTCCGGGATGAAGTCCTCCTTGCCTGCCATGATGAACCGACTTCCGGCCACCTTGGAGTTACACGGACCTTATCCCGAATCCGCAAGAAATATTACTGGCCCAACCTAACTTCAAGCGTGAAGCATTATGTCCGGACATGCCGGCAATGCCAGCGGCGGAAAAAACCCGCGCTCAAGCCTCCTGGACTGCTTCAGTGCATCGAGCCACCACAAATACCATTCGACAAAGTCGGCATGGACCTTCTGGGGCCATTTCCTCTCTCGTCGTCCGGCCACAAGTGGATCGTAGTCGCCACAGACTACTTGACCCGCTACGCTGAAACAAAGGCCCTTGCTCGAGGTACTGCCGCCGAAGTTGCCCACTTCTTTATGCACGACATCGTGCTTAGACACGGCGCCCCATCGGCCGTCATTACTGACCGAGGCAAGGCGTTTACAGCCCGACTTCTACGAGACGTCTTAACGCTTAGCCACACTGCGCATCGACCAACAACAGCGTATCATCCCCAAACCAATGGTCTAACGGAACGGCTCAACAAAACATTGGCGGACATGATCTCGATGTACGTCGACGTTGAACACAAAACCTGGGATGAGGTCTTGCCGTACGTCACCTTCGCATATAATACCGCGACGCAGGAAACCACCCAGTTCACCCCGTTCCGTCTCGTGTATGGCAGAGAGGTCCGCATGATGCTAGACGCCATGCTGCCGTATGGCGGCGCAGAGCTCCCCCCTGAAGCAGGCCACTTCGTGGAACAAGCAGAGCATGCCCGTCAGCTGGCCCGCTTGCACATCAAGGACCAGCAATCCGCCGATGCCCGACACTATAACCTTCGGCACAGGGACGTGCACTACGAGCCCGGCGACCACGTGTGGGTGTGGACACCCGTGCGCCGCAAGGGATTGTGCGAAAAGTTTATAAATAGGTACTTTGGCCCGTACAGAGTCCTGCGCCGCCTGAACAGCGTCAACTACGAAGTTGTACCCCATGGAACTGTGATCGTCGGCCCTCAGCGTCAACGGCCTGAAATTGTGCATGTAGTGCGCTTAAAGCCGTACTTTTTGCGTGACTGAGCGCTGCGTTCACGCTGTGTTTCTTACCTTTTTCCCCTTACCCCACGTGTGACCTTGACTCTCGCCGCATTTCATTTAGCGCACGTTGTATAGTTCACCTCACCCCTATTCTTGTTTTTTTTGCTCCTTCTCCTCTCACTGTACATACCCCATTCCACATCGAGACGATGTTTGCTTTCGCGGGGGGGAATAATGCCACGCGCCTAACGCGCCGCGCGGCCTCCGCGCTGAATCGAAGACGACGACGGAGCGGCGGTGGAATCTCGCGGCGCGCTTGTTCTGTTTTGGTGTCGTGGAAGCTGGCTCTATAATTAAAAAGAAGGCTCCCAGTCTTGGGTTCTTGCCGACGCCTACCTTCGCGGCTCTTCTGGTCGTGACAATATTATAAATTGATCAACACCACAAAATAAGTAAACAAATTAAAAATCCTCTGTGCCCCTTGGTTTATGTGGCTGTTGGCTTCTCTCATATATATATATATATATATATATATATATATATATATATATATATATATATATATATATATTGATACATGCATTCGAAGAAGAGACAGAAGTAGTGCATGCGCTAGAAGAGGAAGAAGTTAGTTTGCTCTCTCGCGCGCGCTCGGACCACTGGGTGACCGCCGCAGGTTTTTCGTCTCTGCGCGGGTGTTCTTTTTAGCGTTGCACGCTACAGTTTGGTGGAGGTGCTGGATGCGCTTCCCGACCTGCAAACTCCGTACAGCGTCACTACGGACCTCACACCGGTTCACCAGCGACCCAGCCGCCGTCTCCGCGGAGAGTCGCCTGAATTTGGGCCCCTTCCCCCGCCAACAAGGACGACGCAGCCTCGACCGCCGAGTCCAGCTGACATGGCCACTGACACCAGGACCCCGCCGCCGATCCAGCCTCTACCGTCGAGTCCAACTGCCATGGCCGCTGACACCAGGCCCCTGGCGCCGATCCTTTGTCACCCACCGTGAACACCGCCATCTTTTCACGGTGACGTGTTCGAAGACGCTGAGGACTGGCTGGAGACGTTCGAGCGGGTCGCACGCTACAACGGCTGGTGCGACGAGCGCAAGCTGAATAACGTCTACTTTACCCTGGAAGAGTCTGCTCGGACGTGGTTTGAAAACCACGAGGCTACACTTCCCACCTGGGAGACGTTCTGCCGGAGTCTCCTGGCTACGTTCCCCAACGCTGACCGCCGGGAGAAGGCTGAAGCTGCGCTGCACTCCCGAAATCAGCGCACGAACGAAAGCGTGCGCATGTACACCGAAGACATGGCCCGTCTTTTCAAGCGCGCCGACCCCAACATGACAGAGGAGAAGAAGCTGCGCCATCTCATGCGTGGGGTTAAGCAGGAACTGTTCGCGGGCCTCGTGCGCAGCCCACCCCACAAGGTGGCGGAATTTCTAACCGAGGCGACCACGATGGAGACGACGCTGCAACAACGGGCCCGCCAGTACAACCGGGACATCAACTGCATGGTGCCCGAAGGCTTTTCGTCGTGTCTCGGCGCCAGTGCACACACCTTGCGCGAACTAATTCGCTCCGTTGTCCGGGAGGAACTGCAACGGATCCATCTGCCCCAGGTTGCACCTGCGCCGCTGGCAGCGCTGACTGAAGTCGTCAGGGACGAGGTGCGACAGGCTGCGCAGGCACCTCCTGTCCCCGAAGCGCCGTCCCGGTCGGATGACAGACCCACGTACGCATCCGTTGTACGTCGCACGACAGGCTACGGTCCCATTACCCCAACGCCTGGCGTGAGCAACATCGGCACATGTCACGGAAGCGTGCCTGGCTACGGTACGGCCCCGACGACCCCCGTGAGTAACATCGCCGCATATTCCGCACCCGCATCTGCTGCAGCTGGGCCACGCCCTCGGAAGTCGGATTTGTGGCGTACACCGGACCGCAGGCCTCTCTGCTACCACTGTGGGGAGCCCGGTCACCTCTACAGAGCATGTCCGTACCGCCAAGTGGGCCTTCGCGGTTTCCGTCCCGACGCACCCTGCCCTCAGAACGGCGAACGACCGCCTACTCAGGAAGGCGCGAGTCCCTTTCCTCTTCGCCTCTCCGTTATCGCTCTTCCAGCCCTGGCCGCCAGAGTAGCTCTGCTGGCCGTCGCTCGCCGAGTCCGCGTCGGGAAAACTAACACCAGCGACCTCTGGAGGCAAGGCCGCTGACGTCGGGACGTGTCAAGATCCTCCATCGCGAAACCCTCGAGCCGACGATACCTGGACAGAGAGAGGCAGCGACAGTATCAGATACGCTGCATCCTATTTGCGTGTGACAATTGATGGCACGGAGATTACCGCGCTGCTCGATACCGGTGCTGACTATTCTGTTATGAGCCGTGTCTTTGCTGGAGAACTTAAGAAAGTTCTGACACCGTGGGCGGGGACCCCCATTCGCACCGCTGGTGGCCACCTAATTTCCCCTGTGGGCAAGTGCACGGCTAGAGTTGGGATTAGTGGTTTCACGTACGTTGGTGAATTTGTCGTACTCCCCGAGTGTTCCAGAGACTTGATTCTGGGGATCGACTTCCTGCAGTCGAACGCCGCTGTGATTGACTTTCAGGAGGCACGTTTCACGTTCTCGACCAAACAGGCCGTGGCGCGCTTTGACTCCCGCGATCCCTGCAGCAACGCCCTGCGCGTTGTCGAGAACGACGTTACGGTGCCGCCGCGGTGCAGTGTTCTGGTGCTCGTGCGGAATGACCTCTTTCACGACTACGAGGGCCTAGCGGACAGCCATAGTCCACTGCTGCTTAAGCGGGGACTTGCCGTTGCAAGAGGTCTCGTCCAACTACGTGACGGCCGCACCCATGTCCTCCTGACTTGCCAACGAATATCAGCACCTGGCCAAAGGCATGGCTATTGCCTTCCTCCACGACGTTGCTGAGGTTCCAGGTTTTGTGCACCGTGGGAGGACCCACTCCTGAGTATGCTGGCCCACATCACGCTCTTCAGTCAGTCAGAATAAATCCTGCCCTGCCGTCGGTTCAGAGGGATCTTCTGTCGGACCTCTTGGCAGACTTTGCGGACTGTTTCGCTACGTGCTCGAAGGTCGGCCGAACTCCACTCGCCAAGGATCGTATCATCACTGATGAGACTACGCGACCCGTCTGCCAGCGCCCATATCGCGTTTCCACGGTGGAGAGGGAAGCCATTCAGAATCAGATTGCCGAGATGCTTGCAGACGATGTCATTTAGCCGTCCACCAGTCCGTGGGCATCGCCTGTGGTTCTTGTCAAAAGAAAGGACAATACCCGGCGTTTCTGCGTGGACTACAGGAAACTTAACAACGTGACCAAAAAGGACGTTTACCCGCTGCCCAGGATAGATGACGCGCTCGACCGATTGAGGAATGCCCGATACTTCTCGTCATTAGATCTTAAAAGCGGGTACTGGTAAATCGAAGTGGACGAGCGAGACCGGGAGAAGACGGCTTTCGTGACGCCTGACGGCCTCTATGAGTTTAAAGTGCTTCCATTTGGTCTGTGCTCAGCACCGGCCACGTTCCAACGCATGATGGACACTGTTCTCTCCGGCTTGAAATGGCAGACCTGCTTGGCATACCTGGACGATGTCGTTATATTTTCGACCACCTTTGACCAGCACTTGGAGGGGTTGCGCATTGTGCTACAAGCGCTCAAATCTGCGCAACTCACCATCAAAGCCGAGAAATGCCATTTTGGCTTTGAGGAACTTCGCTTTCTTGGTCACGTTGTCAGCACACAAGGTGTTCGCCCGGACCCTGACAAGACCGCTGCCGTCTCAGGTTTTCCACGCCCAACTGACAAGAAGGCTGTTCGCCGGTTTTTGGGCCTGTGCTCCTATTATAGGCGCTTTATTCAAGATTTCTCGAAAATCGCAAAACCGCTGAACGCATTGACCCGTGACGACACGCCCTTCCTGTGGGGGACCGACGAAGAGGCTGCATTTATCGAGCTTCGCAGCCGTCTGCAAAGCACTCCGATACTCGGCCACTTCGACGAGCATGCTGCCACGGACATCCACACTGACGCCAGCAATGTTGGCCTTGGTGCAGTACTGATCCAGTGGCAAGACGGTGCAGAACGGGTCATCAGTTATGCTAGTCGAACACTTACGCGCTCCGAGGCCAATTATTCTACGACGGAGAAAGAATGTCTTGCAGTGATATGGGTCATCTGCAAGTTCCGACCGTACCTCTACGGACGACCCTTCCGTGTGGTAAGCGACCACCACTCCTTATGCTGGCTGGCGAGCCTCAAAGACCCCTCAGGACGCTTGGCTAGATGGAGCTTACACTTGCAAGAATACAACTTAACAGTAGTTTACAAGTCTGGCCTTAAGCATCAGGATGGGGACTGTCTGTCGCGCGCGCCTATCCCAATCAGTACCGAAGAAACCACCGATGATTTTCCTTTCCTGGGCTCTCTTAGTACCACCCAAATGGCGCAGCTTCAGAGTGCGGACTCGGAGTTGGCGCCGCTCATCGATTATCTCGAAGGCAGTGAAGGTCCCATTCCGCGTGTTTTTCTTCGAGGGCTTCACACCTTCACTTTACGGTCTGGTGTTCTCTACAAGCGCAACTTTGCCAACAGCGAAGAAGTGTTCCTACTTGTCGTACCATCACAGTTGCGGTCAGAGATCTTGAGTGCCTGCCATGATGCACCATCCGCCGGCCACCTTGGAGTCAGCCGTACACTCGCGCGGATTAGACAAAAGTATTATTGGCCCAGGTTACTCCCATCGGTGCGGGCCTACGTAAAAACATGCCGTGAATGCCAACGTCGGAAGATTCCTCCATTGAAACCAGCCGGATTTCTTCACCCCGTCGATCCACCGAAGACCCCTTTCCAACAAGTGGGCATGGACCTCCTTGGTCCATTTCCGAAGTCTTCGTCTGGGAAGCGTTGGATAGTCGTTGCGACTGACTACCTCACACGGTACGCTGAGACTACGTCTCTTGCCAAAGGCACTGCTGCTGAAGTGGCGCAGTTCTTCGTCCACAACATTGTCTTGCGTCATGGAGCACCCGCCGTTGTTGTTACTGACCGCGGAACTGCTTTCACGGCCCGCTTAACCCAGTCCGCGATGACCCTGACGCACACGAGCCATCGACCTGCTACGGCGTATCACCCGCAGACAAACGGGTTGGTAGAGCGACTTAACCGCACACTCGCCGACATGCTATCAATGTACGTTGACGTCGAGCATCGAACTTGGGACACTATTCTGCCGTACGTAACGTTTGCGTACAACACCGCCCTGCAGGAAACAACCCTTTTCAGCTTGTCTTCGGTCGACAGGTGACCACCCCGTTGGATGCTATGTTGCCCGTCGACCCTTACTGCGACTCTGACGCTGACCTCGACGTAGATACCTTCGTTCAGCATGCTGAGGAAGCGCGTCAACTGGCCCTCCTGCGAATCCACCGTCAACAGGAGACTGACGCCGCTAGGTACAACTCTGGGCGCCGTTTCGTCAGTTATGCGCCCGGCGACCTTGTGTGGATTTGGATACCTGTTCGTCGCCGCGGGCTCTCTGAAAAGCTGCTGCGCCGCTTTACGAAGTAAAGCGGCGCAGCAGCTTACGAAGTAGTGCGCTGCATCAGTGATGTGGCGGAGTAGTGCGCCGCATCAGTGATGTGACTTATGCAGTTGCTCCCGGCCCGACAGCTTGTTCATCGCGCCGGTCGCACCGAACTGAAGTCGTACACGTTGTTCGCATGAAGCCTTACCACGACCGGCTACCTGACTGAACTGCGGTCCACTGCAGCTGTGTTCTACCCTTTCGCTGACTTTTCTCTCCTAGCCGCATCGTGTCGATGCTGCAGAAGAGGGGGGCAGTGATACATGCATTCGAAGAAGAGACAGAAGTAGTGCATGCGCTAGAAGAGGAAGAAGTTGGCTCTCTTTTTCGTCTCTGTGCGGGTGTTCTTTTTGGCGTTGCACGCTACAATATATATATATATATATATATATATATATATATATATATATATATATATATATATATATATATATATATATATATATATATATATATAGGGGTGTCAAAAACAGTGCAAAAATAATAGGAACACCAGAAGGTAACAATAAAGATCCAAGAATTCAATACAAGTACTACAAGTAAGGAACACCAAAATATAACTGTAGAACACGATACAAGTAGTAATACGAGGCTAAGAAATAAATAAAACAGTGCGTAACTATTAATCAGGAGCACCAAAATGAGCTTTTGTCAGAAGAATACCTCAGAAGAATGACCTGAGAGCCGAGTAGGTTCATGGTGAAATGAACGCAGGCGCAACAAGGACACTAATAAGGACACCACATGCCATATGTGCATGTGGCGCCCCTTTCTTGTTACTGTCCTTGTTGCGCCAGCGTTCATTTCAAAACGATACGTGTCCGATTAGACGAGATAATGTGTGAATAACAACCTTAAGAAGCATGTATAAATGTATAAATTCTGTGTATAAATTCTGTGTGCACCAAATAAAGGCTTAGTGGAAGTTAGCGCGTGTGTTTGTCTCCTGAGTTCGTGCTGCGCTATGGAACACCATACACCTCCTTCCCAACCCCCCACTCGGTCGGCCGTCTAAACACCGGACGCGCAAAGGACATAGAACTGTGATGCAATTTTCTCGAAGGTCGCTTGGTGTATAGAACATTTGCTGCCGTGAGTACTAGCCAGAGTTATAAGTAGCATATGGGGGAAGCAATTATACTAATGGAATTTGTAAAGCACTATGATTTTACTATTCGCGATGTCTTGTAATTAGATCAATCGGTAAGCATGCATGTCATGTGTCATCTATCAACCATATTTATGTGCACTAGAAAACAGTGGAGACTTATTTCACTGAAGACGTTTCTTTTCATTTCAGGCTGCCTATAACAACAGTTCATCCCCTTAATAGAAGAAAAAAAGAGGGCATCGTGAACCGCTCCTAACATGAAAGCGATTTTATTTCTCTAGCTAAGAAAATTGTATTGGACCTGGCCACCTCGGTGGAAAGACTACATGCGACGGCGCTGGTAGCATTCTGAAGGTCATACCAGCAGAAGTGAGTGCTCGGAGGACCTCTTGAGGTCAAATAATGAACCCACATCTGCTATTTATAAGGGCAGACAAGAATATTGCCACGTATCATTGTAGCATCCGTTAGCTCGCACAAAGCCGCAGAAAAGGGGTGTTCTCATTTTTGTTCGTGACGCGAGAAGCGACCGGTCTAATCTCGATTGTTCACAGCCATGAACAGCTGCATCTACGTGTTTCCAGATTACTCTAGATGATCTCGGCCTGTTATCTCGAAGTTTACTTGCCGGCTTTAAATTGAACGATGC
This sequence comes from Amblyomma mixtum, assembly GCF_055824585.1. Taxonomy (NCBI): domain Eukaryota; kingdom Metazoa; phylum Arthropoda; class Arachnida; order Ixodida; family Ixodidae; genus Amblyomma; species Amblyomma mixtum. Next base: position 107,124,639 of record NC_143019.1, on the reverse strand, counting down.
TGCTAGCAGCGGGTATTCGTAGACCGACGATTGACGAGCACGCTTGTTGCTTACGCCGCCACCGAGTGATTCAGTTCTTTTGCGGGCGCAAGTCAGCCCTAATAAAGAGCTTCATTTGCAAGTATTTCTGGTGTCTTCCTGACCGCTGGACTGCCGTCACTAAAACGGGACAATATTAGGCGCTTCGTGCCACAAAAATTATTCAGGGATAAAGCTGAACTGTCTGGGCGATTTTGCAGTCCGCTGTTTCTCAAGGAGTTAAGGAAAAGTTGAGGAAATTTTATCACTTCGAGCCTTGATCATGGAGTAGGGTACACAGGAAATTTGTCGCACATGGCGACAAGGAAGTTCCAAGTGTCGAGACGTAAATTGACACATCTGCTGACCTTTCTACACCCTAAAATAAAAAAGTATTCGCTTTGAGAACCGAAGACCCACTTCCTCGCCTCTTTGCCGCCGCGGGCTGGTTGAGCCCCAGTGAAGAGGGAGCATGAAGTGGCGCCAGGTAGGAGGCGGATGCTTAATTCCAAACTATTTGCTATATTGAAAACAAAGAAAGCAGGCTCAATTTCTTTTATACAACTTTATTTCAGAGCCGTGTCCGGAGAAATATCCTTCATATTTACTAGTAACCCCATAAATGTGCAATATTTAAGTAAATATCTGGCAAAATCAATTTTTGCCCATCAAGAACTTATCTGAAAGTGCTCATACTCGCCGTGTTCTGAAGAACATTTATCATTTGCTAAATCCTTTCGATTTAGCAAATGAATTAGAACTTGAATTAGGACTTACCTTAAACCTCCTCAGCAGGCTTGTTTTGCCAGCAACATACCCACACAGGAAAATATCGAGTTGGTAATCGCTGCAAAAAGAAAATTGCAAGAAGATCTGGATGGACACATTACTTTTTTTGAGATGGAAATGTCGATTTTAAAACAAGAAATGATGCTAGCGTTCAAAATGGGAACCAATGGTGGTACACATAGCAGCTCGTGTACATACATGTATGTTGTCACAAACCAATATGGGGCTAGGGCGGACACGCAATGGAATAAACCGGCATAAACTCCCAGGATAAACATTTCACCTTTGTCTGGTTGCTTTCATTAATAAATTCCAAAAGGCAGCGCTGAAGGTGAAACAGATGTAAAAACTTAGCGCTCTCAAGGTAGACCGAGAGAAGCCTGTTACTTCCTGAAAGCGCACAATCTAAGCTGCGTAAACGCTATTATGCGAACACTATTTAGGCTGCACCAACGAGAACTTGCAAGCATTGTATTCATGAAACCTTTTAACTGTAAGTTGAAGTAAGTTGAAGAGGGATAAAAAACGTGCCGAAACCTCATCACACGGTAGATGCCTTGTTCGGGTGTCTTCGGCGTCTTTGCCAAAATTAGCCGTGCAGCCCCACTGGCTGTTGGAGCAGGCTCGCAACCGAGTGGTGGCACTGCCGACTCTGGCACTTCACAGCCTTTATGGCACTGAGCCTTGCTCCCCAGCTGCGAGATTAAACTGACTAACTTAATCCTGTAATCCTGTCTTCTCGCGCTGTGTACAGAGGTACGAAGGCTTGAAAATACACGCTGCGCATGCTATCCGCTTACTTGTTACCGCAAAGAAAGTAGAGGGAGGGCCCAGGCTTACGCAACCACTTTACCGTCATACCCGGGGAGCAAGGGTGAGCGCTGGGGACTGCAGCGCCACCGCTTGACTGCGAGCCCATTCTGGCCGCTGAAGCGACTGCTTTGTTAGCTTTGGCAGAGACAGTACCCGTGTAATCCTGTGTAATCCTGTGTAATCGGGAGATGCTTCAACAAAATGTTCAATGAACACAATCTAGCTGCTAGGAGTAACTTAGGGGGCCACCTGGCCGAACACTGTAGACGCGGCTGCGCACCATAACTCTAACATACGACGTCTGTGGCACTCGCGAGCGATAAAGGGCGTTCCCCTACTGATCAGGTAGGGAAGCCACCGCTGTTTTAGTATGCTCTGAGTTCCACTTACAGTAAAAGAAAATACCTTCGCAGTAGAGACGCACACAACAGGTTGGTCGACTCCGACCTTACAGCGAGCTGCATTTACCGATTTTAAGCCACGGACTTCGAAATTTTTCGAGTAGTGCTGGGCTGTCTGCACCAACTCGTTTTCGGCTCGATGAATGGCTCCCTGGATCGAGAACTTGACTCTGACTGCACTATTGGCGAGTTTCGTTGAGGCTATATGAGTATCATGGGTGCTTGTAAGCATCATGGTTAGTTTTTCGCTGCTGCGACTGGTACATCGCCGCTATCATACTTTTCAACACTGTTGCTTTCGTCACCAGAAATATGCGTGGTAAAATCGCTTTCATCGCTGTATAACCATCATCACGGTCACGTTCATCCCTCTCTCTCCCTTTCTTGTCTTCGGTGGCCTAGGGTGCGTCAGTGGGCGCAGCGAGCATGCACAGCCGCACCCCACTGCTGGTCCCAGGTGAAATCAATCTCTCTCATGCCTCTCTGCTTGCCTGCCTTCGCATCACGATGGAAGGCTAACCAATACTTTAGAAGTACAGAGTAAACAGTTTGCCTGCAGGCTATTTCGCTAAGAACAACATGCCTGCAGCCTGAGAATGGCTGCAGCGCTGCAAACCTCAACAGCGCTGCAACAGCGCTGCAAACCCCAGGACATTTCGCTCTAGATTCACAAAAGCACAAAGTCAATCCTCAAAGAAATTAAGCGAATATTTTAGGTAAAATGCCGAAGAATTTCTTGCTAGATTTCAGCAGAATAATGATTCCAACATATCTTTGTAGTTAAAACCCAGTTTCAGGTCTCTTGAATCAGAATGCACTTGTTAATGGAAGGAAAGAAAGAAATAAGTACTTAGATCATTAGTATTAACAGGAACCTGCTGCGTGACTTTCGCCATTACTGCTAATGTCGGCTCAGCGCCACTGCCGTGTTTACTCCCAAATATGGTCAATATGCTGTAAAATTCGACATCCAAATTTCACGCAGTAGAAAAAAAACTAAGTTGTGTTTCAAATTTCGTGCGGGTCCTCCAACAAAAGCTAAAGCTGTCAATGCACTAACAGCGTGGATGGCACATCGAATCGCGCATCGCTCATGCAGGAGCTGCATAAGAGACACTCCATCTGAGACAGCGTGGTAGTGGCACCCAGCGCTGATCTGAGCATGAACGGCAGTATATACAGGAGAACATGAGTGAAGACGCATGATGGAAGTACCTACTTTTCAGTCTGTTAATGTCCCTCAGACGACCAATACAATATTATGTTAATGTTCAGTCAGTGCAGTCAGTGCTGAATGCCATATCAGCGTTATCTCAGAATGTTTTTGCCGCACTGTGGAAAACAGAGGACTCGTGCAACCTCTGTGAAGTAGCAGTGGTGCAATACGCCCTTTAAGAAGGCTCGGAGGCAACCGTGCCGAAAAGTTTCCACCACTGTTATTGATTCCGTCGTTTTCTCTCTTTATTTTATGCGTTTGTAGCCGGGTTTAGACTTTTCCGAGGCTGTTATCTTCAGCTGAAAATACTTACAACCGGCAGCAATTATCACATTTCCTTGCTTATGCAGAATACTCCATAAAAAGATGTGAACATTCTGTTTTTCCTTTGTACCCATCCTTCCTTCCATTCGTCTATGCCCAAATAAGGTAATTTCACTGAATTCAATATCAGGTATGACTTCTGGTCATTAGTAATTCACATACAAGAGACGTGAACGGTCCATTGAAATATTGCTGTGCCTATAGGCAAAACTGATACACAGTGACTCTGTAGCTTAAAGCTACTGTTGGCAGCCCGGGGAGCCGCGAGCGAATCGATGGAAAATTTTAAACTAGTTCAAGTGCGCAGTTGGTTCACTGTGGTTCTTACGAGTTTATTGTCGAGTCGAGCTGACTGCGGGTTGCTGGAAGTTGTGATTTGGGCGAGATGTTGATGCCAAGGCACGCGGGCGCAGAGGGACTCCCGTAGCGATCCTCGGAGGCGTTCTGGTTGGTGCTACTGTCGTTGCTCTCGAAACTGGCTGGAGTCCCCATATGGCCAGAGCTCCTCAAAAGCTCGAGCGCCATTATTATGAAAGCCGCATCCACGTTGGTGCCATTTCGAGCATTCGTCTCGATGCACTGAATGCCTTGCCTGGCCGCAAACTTCTGTAACGCCAACTGTCAAGTTGCGGCACTATGAAACATGTATGGCTGACAAAGTGTGCCCATGCGATTGCAATCTATTTGACTTTTATGAAGGTGATCGCTTGGCAGATCGAAATGCTGAATGCATTTCGCTCACTCTTTCAAGATGGTGAACACAGCCAAAGTCACAATATGTATGCGGCAACATTAAGCTTATTCTATCGAATCAAAGTTGTCTATCTCAGTTAGTTTTCAAATGTTTCCTTCATATGTTACGCTGATGGCGCAACTCATTTGATAACCGGTGAGACTACGGTACACATCGAACAAACAATTCAACAGGTCTTGCCTAATTTCCTTAAGTGGACTAATGAAAATGCTCTCTATATAAACACCACGAAGACAAAAGCTGTGCTTTACCGGCCCAAAAACAAGACTACAGCCACTGAATATACTACTGGACGGAGAAACTGTAGACCTAGTCGATAAACTTAAAGCGTTCGGTGTCGAGTTTTCAAATACACTTATCTGGGATGGTCACGTTAATGAAATCCACAAAAAACTGTGCAAAGTTAGTGATATTTTAAGCAAAGGTCGCTATCTATTGCCTCAACGTGTAAAGATCCTACTTTATAACGCCCTCTTTCTTCCACACTTGACCTATTGTAGTATTTACTCGCATAGTAGGCGCACTCGCATAATAGGCGCACCCCTAGTTTGGTCGCGAAAAATGAGACTTTTTTATATCCGCGCATAATAAGCGCACCCCGAACTTGGCACTGTGATCAACACTGTATTTACACGATCGCAAGCCGACGCCTCGCCGCCCCCCGCCCCCCAATCTTTATTTTAACAAAGTTTTTGCTGAACTGACTACTAGTCCTCACTAGTGCTGCTGCTGTCGCAGCTGCTGCGGACCCACAGCACATAGAACAATATCGCGTAGAACAGCTGCACAAAGTTTTCAGGGATGCTCACTTTAAACGTCTGTTCAAAGTTTTTGCTGAACTGACTACTAGTCCTCACTAGTGCTGCTGCTGTCGCAGCTGCTGCGGACCCACAGCACATAGAACAATATCGCGTAGAACAGCTGCACAAAGTTTTCAGGGATGCTCACTTTAAACGTCTGTTTGCCGCCGCGATGGCTCAGCGGTTATGGTGCTCGGCTGCTGACCCAAAAGACGCGGGTTCGATCCCGGCCGCGGCGGCTAGAATTTCTTTGGAAGAGAAATTCTACAGGCCCGTGTACTGTGTGATGTCAGGGCATGTTAAAGAACCCCAGGTGGTCGAAATTTCCGGAGCCCTCCACTACGGCGTCTCTCATAGCCTTAGTCGCTTTGGGACGTTAAACCCCATAAACCAAACCAAACCAAACCTAAACGTCTGTTTGGAAAGCTTCATCTCCAGCCGGAAACGTTCCCGACTTAGGCACGCGAAAACCTCGGCGCTTGGAGTCGCGTACGAAAATTTAAGCACGCCGCAGTCGCAACAGTCGCACTTCTCGGCCACGTCGAATTTCCGACCTGCCGCACGCTTGCCGTGTTCGAGAGCAAACTCCCAGCCGTGAAGTTATTAAGTTGCTTGCCCGTCGAGCTAGAACAGCAACGCTCGGCGGCAAAGCCACAAACCACGATGAACTAACGCGCTACCGCAGATCTCGACACTTGACAGCAACAAAAAAAAAACTGGAGCTGGTGATGCTGATGGCGATATGGATAGCGAAAGCTCGCGGCGGAGGAAAACGTTGATGATGATGATGAGCCTGGCCTCGGGCGCCCTCCGTGGGCGGCGTCTGTAAGCTCCTGTGCGCGTGTGTGGCCTCTGCGATCAAGCGCCCGTAGCGGGCAGCCGGAGCTTATCGCAGAGGCCTCGGCGCGTGCATTTCGAAGGCTATTCCCGCGTGGGTCGTGGAAAGTTTCAGTGCGGCCCTTACGCGAATCTTTTTTTTTATATATATATTTTCTTCGGAAAAATGGGGTGCGGTCCGTACACGAGTACGTTTAGGCGGTATGTTCAATTCTGCGAGTCGAAAAATTTCCGGAAATTTTACTCCGCGTAATAGGAGCACCCTGAACTTTGAGCCGGATTTTCTGGAAAAAAGTGCGCCTATTATGCGAGTAAATACGTAATCTGATTCGGGGAACAACCACAAAAACAAATATTGACAAATTAGTACGAATACAAAAGAAAGTGGTAAGGATTATTGCTAATGCACCATTTGCTTCACAAACGCAGGAACTATTCGACCAATATAAAATAATTAAACAAGTAATTTATACCAATATAGATTGGTCCAGACCTACTGCAGAGCAATTTTTACTTTTTTACTTTTTACTTTTACTTTTTATTTTAACTGTTTTCTTTCTTTTTTACTGGTTGCAGTTGAACCATGTATTTGTTTTCCTCATTGACATGTATATTAGTTGCTGATGCTCTGCTCTTGTATAGGGGATGGGAGCGTAGTCAAGCTGCATTACAGCGGCTTTTTCTCCCATCTCCTCATGTATGTGTATTACATGAAAATAAATCAATTCAATTCAATTAAGAACACAAATAAATTTTATACAGACTTATCACAATTGAGCCCCGACCTAAATACGTATGCAACTCGATCGAGAAACAAATGGTACACTCCAACGCCGAAAAATAATTACGCCTTGCAGTCATTACGATACAATCTCCCAATGCTGCTAAACAAGTTTAATAACTCTAGAATAGATCTCTGTCGCCTTTCCAAAAAATGCTTGAAGACCCTGCTCTTGTGAAAGAATGTTTTGCAACAGAACCTCACGCTTTATCTTGCTATTTAAAATTTACCTGTGTTCAAAATACGCAGAAATAGTCCGTCTAACCATTGTTGAACAGGCCGCTAAGGCAACCCTGCCAGGAGATAACTTACTTTGGCAACCCTGTTGTGGACTACGTTTTTCTCTTTTACGTCCATCTTGTTGATGACGAGAAGGATCTTGACGTTTGGAGGAGCGTGCTCCTTGATAATCTTGAACCACTTCTCTACACATTGGAAAGGCTTCTACCAGGGTATTTTTTTTTGTACGGGAGTCGAGTGGCAGAGAGAAAACAACATTAGACTCAGTGGAAAAAAAAAAGAGAAAATGTCTAGAAAAGGTAGACAATTCGTATTGGGCAAATTCTATTCAGTAGAAGTACAGCAAGTTCTAAAATGCGGGCAGGAAGTTACACTCGCCGTTTTTTTTCTTTTTCATTGGATAACAACTGAGAACTTGGAAAGATTGTTGAACCTTTCTTTTATCTGCGGCAACGAAGTTCATGATTTTATTTGTTTCATCCCGTTATGGTGTCGATTGCTGAGAGCACTGAGTAGACTCCGAGAAACGTTACGAAGTGCCTCCTCTTCTTTAACACGTAAGAAATAATCCAGTGTAGTTGTGTAAATCCTCGGTCTGCGGCGATAACAGTTAGTTCAGAATAGTGAAGAAACCGCGCACAGATCTTTCGCTGAGGTGTACATCCTCCATAACTGACTCGTTTTTTTAATGTTCCCACAGGGCCCACTTGGAAGCAGCACAAACATACATGGTTATTGCATGAGGTCGTGAGGGGACGCAGAGTACACTATTATGGCAGCCCTCTCAATTTGCGTACATAATTCCGGGTTGCCACGATCCCTCTGTGGTGTAGTGAATAGTAGCGATCCCTGCTCTCTGCCTTCCGTTAAACCCTTTCCTCTAGCCCAAGAGTAAACAAAGCAACATAAACTTATTATCAGTCTGCGTTGCCGTCATCATCTTTAGCCGTTATGACCTTAGAACACTCAGAAGCACAACCGGAAATATGGACACAGAAGCAGAAAATGATAAGATGCTGAAGTGCAAAGTAGAACAGATATTTTAATTCAGATAATTTTAAAACATGCACTTCACTTTGTCAGTTATTCCTTTCTCTTGTGTCATGGGTTTTATCATCGCAGCGCAGCTTCAAAATGGTAGGGAATACAAACTAGCCCTTTCCAAATGATCCAGCACATTCTTAATTAAGAGCGTAAATTCAATGACATACTATAAATTTTGTAGTCGATATTTCGCAGAAACTGAGCACCTGATTTCCGACGTCGCAAACCACGATGAATCCGTCTGCCTTTTTCAAGCCAACTCCCAGTTCTTGCCTTGGCGTCCACTGTAACAAGATGCACTCGAAGGGATCATACATGATTCTCTAATTTCGCTGCGTTTACGTGTTCTTGAAATATTTTCAACTTCAAGTGCAAGAAGTAATGAACCCAACTCTAGTAAAAGAGATAAAAAATGGAGGCGCATTTAAGTTCCGCTTAAGGGTAGGACTAGATAGAGCATAGGGGTTCGCGCTCATATGAGCAGAATTGCTCATTCTCTACTTAACATTCATAGATCTCTGGCAGCCCTAACACCATTCCTGGTTTAGTGGTGCAGTGGTTAAGCGATGCGCCAATGCCCTGCGACAGCAGGTGCATCCACCTGTTCGGCTGTGCGATCAATGTTGCTCTCCCCGAGAAACCTCTCACGACCAGTAATTAATTTAAGCCACCTGCAACGGTGCGCAGTTTGCTCACAATGCGATGGGCAGGTTGCGATGACACCAGAAGGTCACATGATCTAGGTGGCCCCCCTGCCTCCTTGGCTGCTTCTCTGCAGATTTTTTGCTGCCGGTGAAAGACGCCAACGCCGCCACCGAAACTTCTGTGACGCGAGTTCCTTAACGCTCACGCGTTAAAAGTGTGAATCCTGCTGCATTTTACTTTGTTCAGTACACGTAAAACATCGCCCAAATTGTGTTTCCTGTGACCGGCGCAAGATGGGTTATTAAAGGCCACCGCTCTTATTGAAGCTCGGCAGCAACAAGCAAATGGTGACATGTTTCCAGTTCAATCCCAGAAGAGGGCTGATAACGGGCTGATCGGTAATTGTTGACGGAAATGATGTAACAGCGCTAAGACAGGAAAAAAAAAGGAACGAGACACGAACTTGGGATGACTAGCAACCGAATCATTTATTGCAGCCACCGCGGTGGCTCAGTGGTTATGGTGCTCGGCTGCTGACCCAAAAGACGCGGGTTCGATCCCGGCCGCGGCGGCTAGAATTTCTTTGGAGGAGAAATTCTAGAGGCCCGTGTACTGTGCGATGTCAGTACACGTTAAAGAACCCCAGGTGGTCGAAATTTCCGGAGCCCTCCACTGCGGCGTCTCTCATAGCCTTAGTCGCTTTGTGACGTTAAACGCCATAAACCAAACCATTTATTGCAGGCTAATGAACAAGGTTCAACGTAAGTTAAGGACAACGCAGCGAGCTACGAAAAGAAAAATGATAGGTGTAACGTTAAGACCGGAAGTGGGCAGAGTGGGTGATGGAACAATTCTAGATTAATAACTTCTTAGTCGAAATCACGAGGAAGAAATGGGCTTGGGCAGGGCATGTAATGCGAAGGCAAGATAACCACTGGCCCTTAAGGGTAACAGAGTGGATTCCAAGAAAAGGCAAGCGCAGCAGGGGGCGACAGAAAATTAGGTGGGCTGAGAGGTAAGGAAGTTTGGGAGGATACGGTGGCCGCCGCTGGCAAAGGACAGGGTTAATTGGAGAGACATGGGAGAGGCCTTTGGCCTGCAGTGGGCGCAATCAGGCTGATGATGATGATGGTTTATTGGGACATGTGAGGCATCATATGAAGGAAGCATGGCGGGCAAAAAAAATAGCAGGAAAAACCACACAGCTCAACAACTGGGAGAACTTGTTCAGCATCATTGATTAAGAAATGCCCATTCCCAAGGGAAGACAGCTATCGACGGCTGCTGATGAGCATGTCATTCATTTTGTGTATATTATAGGCCTCAGAAATGAGCCTCGAGCTCTCATTTTTATGCCTGGCGCAGATAGCTCGGTCCAATTCAAAACCGGTTTACAATTTTCGCACTTAGGATAATATATGGCTATATAGTTTCTGCATCAGTCATACCCTGTATCTTTGGCGTGCTCACATTGTTAATCGCTGATGCAGTGCCCTGTCTCATCAATGTATATATAGTGGCATGACGTCACAGTCTTCTATACTATACCAATGCTACTGTCAGCGACCTTCATCTGGTGCTTTTTCTGACAGCCTTGGTTTTCTTCTTTGTTTATTCGTTTGCACAGTCATCCTGGTTTATTCCTCGCGGCGAACAGCAGCTGCACGCCAGCTTTGCTCACAAGTTGTTTTGAGTTTGTGCGAGCCTTTGCAGGCGTATGGGATGCACGATGTTCTCCTGACTGCTTGGTCAGCTTTGGTGCGCTTGTTCTTTCTTCTGGATTCTATATTCAGCAAGAAGGGCTCCACTACGCTAAAAAAAATGGTTCATAGGGTATCCTGCAGCGGTTAGCCTCTTAAATTGAGCGTGCAAACCGGTTTTCGTTTCATGCACAAATTACCTCTTCAACGCGGCTTTTATCCATGCTTTTGCGATTCCACGCTTAATCCTTGAGTCAGCCGGCTTAAAGGGAAGATGGCTTTTCCGTCACCGCGGACCAACACACATGGTCATTAGAAACCATAAGTTCTAGATCCAAAACGTACGTACTGTTAGTGCGAAGCTCAGCAGTCAACTGTAAATAATTGAGTGCAGTACAGAACATGTTGAAACTCTGCGCCGCTGTTTGCAGAGCGTCATCAGTGAGATAGAAAAATAACAAATCATCAACCTAACGCCTAACTTTAACAACGGTCGAGTCATCAAGCTTAGTGCGAAGTCGTCTGTTATAAGAAATAAGAAGTCGCTTAATACAGTAGTGATAGTTCGAATACAGACTCCTTGTTTTTGGATATACCACTTGTCCAGAGCGCCCGACTACGTGAGCATTTCAATGTTACAAAGACTAATTCATGCAGAAACCATCTTGCCATACATAGTGCTGAGTGAGAAAATTGTCAAGCGGTTTTGAATCGGAATGCACTCATCTACAGCTAAAAAGAGCAGACCTCGAGGCTAATTTCCGAGGACTAAAATGTAGACAACACAAATTGCAGGTGCATCAGCAATCAGAGGATAGCCTCCTACAAGATTGTGCATTTATTAATCAATGACGCTGAACAATTTCCCCGAGTGTGCAGATGTGCGCTTTTCCTGTTATTTTCTTTTATTTTGTTTTGTTCACCATATTTCTTTGAAATGCTGCCTCACATGTCGCAATAAATCATTTCTGTGCTACTCAGCACAAGATTGTGTCTCGTTCCCTTTTGTCCTGTCATAGCGCTGTTACATCCACTCCACGTTAAAGCTTTTGCTGCAGCCTCTTTCTCAGAAGCAGACACCCGGCTCTTATGGCTCATGTTGGATGTCGCATACAGTGTAGATGCGAACTGTGTTTAAGGGAGCAATTTATTTCTAAAGTTATTAATGCGAAACCATTACTAGGCTATATCGGCGGCTTTCTGTCATCAAAACCGTATCCGCAGCGATTGTGGGAAACCGGAAAGAGATATCATTTAAAAAGTAGTTATAATTGAAGGAGGATGATATTGAGGATGCGTCGCGAAAATTTTGGTGCCGATCGGATCGTTAGTTTATTAATTACAACCAAAAAAGGTAACAAAAGTGGGCGTGGTCAGCCCGAGAGTGGCGCGAAATTTTAATCACTCGAAGTGCAGTACCACGTGACACATCATGCGATACACCACGTGATTGGCCCGTGTGACCGAAAGATGGGCGGAGCCAACGCGTGGCGCGAAATTTGAACGTCCGAAATGAATACCGAAGTGAAAAGATTGGGGCTTTAGAGTTAATCGAAATCTAATCAATAATTAACAAGTTATAGAAACGCTTAATAAACAGATTCACAACAGCGCTACGGAACGAGGACACGTTTTATGAGTTCTGTCGAGCTGTGTGATGACTCCCCAAACGTGTGAGGCGTTCCTTCGCTGTGTCCCGTGGCTGACAGTGCATCACGTGGTCCAGGAAATAGTATAAATATGTGCTGGTTTTTCACGCAATAAAGAGTTGGTAGTCAGCGCCCGTCCTGTGTTTTTCGTGTTCCTTCTGTCCTCGTTCCGTAGCGCTGTTGTTGGCTGTCCTCGTTCCGTAGCGCTGGTGCGTTAGCGCAAACGCACAGTGACGACAGCGAAGTGGTTTTCGCAGTCGGCGACCGTTTTTCTTCATTCTCGGAACTTTTAGACAGGATAAATAAGTTCAGTGGTGCGAACTGCGTGCAACTGTGGAAAAGGGACACGCGGACAATCGAAGCGGCAAAAAAGCGTGTTGGTCTTATCGCCAACAAGATGCCGGAAGCACTGAAGTATTATCAAGTGCGCTACTGCTGCATCCACGGCGGCATGAAATTTGTGAGCAGCACCAAAGGCACGCGGAAGTCATCGTAAGTACCCTGCTTTGATGCACGTTATCACTTGGCATAGACCTTGAGAACTGCTTTAAACAAGATTGTTGTCGTCATCGGGTGTCTTCGATTTGGTAGCTAAGTTCTGAACTGTCCCGACGTCTTAAGACTGTAGCCAATTCTTGAACAATGGAAGTGAGTGGGTGAGTTAGTTTTCCATGCTGACAGTGAAAGTGAGACATACAAAGCGATTACTTGCAACTGATTTACGTGAAAAACAGTTTTACACTCTTTGCAATCACCTGCGCATGCTTAAAAGACCATTACCAACGAGTCATGACTGGCACATTTTATCGGGCAACCCACATGCCCGATGTAAGATATGGCATCTCTTTTTCGGAAAACAAAATTGATGGAGCGCTTACGCAACCATCGCCCCCGCTCGTGCTATCTCAAAAGCCTCCATGATCTCTCGTGTTATCGGACATTTGCTTTTGAAAATTATTTTAAATCGCAAACTGAAATCAATTGCGTGCAACAAAATCAGTTGCAAGTAAACGCTTTGTATGTCTCTTTTATTCTGTCGTCCTTGTCTTCTTGAGTGCTTTCACTGTCAGTGCGGATTCTTGTCTACACTGACAGACTGGGATGACAAATTGAAGAGACCAACTGGTATCGTTCTTGATGGCGTAACTGTCATTCGCGACACCGCATGCCATAAGAAAGTCTGTTCGATTTGGTTGCACTAGCTGGATCAGTTCCGCGGTGATGTCGCATGGTTACACGGTCAGTTCAGGATGTTCAAATGTAACTTGGCACTCCGCCGCTGCACTGGCGAAAAGAATGCAAAAATACTGGACTGCTTGAACTGGTGCAGCAAGTTCAGCCCCATTCAAACAGACCTAGAGTTGTTATCGAAAGTAGCATAGCTGGCCCTATTTGAAGGCAGTATCTCTGTTTCTACCCCTCCCTCCTTTGTTACAGAAAGCTTCAGTTCCCATAGCTGAATGTAATCTGTACCGTTCATGGCCCCTAGCGTTTACAAAAAAGTATTCTTGTGTGTCAGCTCTCTGTGATTACGCACAATATCGTTAAATGTTTGTGGTGTGCAATTCAGGATGTTATTTGGTTTGGTTTGGTTTATGGGGTTTAACGTCCCAAAGCGACTAAGGCTATGAGAGACGCCGTAGTGGAGGGCTCCGGAAATTTCGACCACCTGGGGTTCTTTAACGTGAACTGACATCGCACGGTACACGGGCCTCTAGAATTTCTCCTCCAAAGAAATTCCAGCCGCCGCGGCCGGGATCGAACCCGCGTCTTTTGGGTCAGCAGCCGAGCACCATAACCGCTGAGCCACCGCGGCGGCCGTTATTTGGTCATTTATTTCGCCTTTCAGCTCAATTATGTTTTGGCCTGTTTCTTAAATTTATAGTATTGTCACTTATTTTGTTTTTCTCATTATTCCAGAACATTCAAGCAAGACTGCACATTCAGCATTTATATTGCTGCCAACAAGGAAGGCACTCACCTTGAAGTGCGCTCACTGAACCTCCAACACAATCACGCCATCACTGAAGAACTCTTCAGGCACCTGCCCCAATAAAGGCGAATTGCGCCCGACTTGCAGGAGAAGGCGCGTAATCTTTTACGGCTCAAGGCCAATAAAGTGTTGGTAAGGGAAGAAATGCAGAATGAAAGTGGAAATGCTGTGCTCCTGAAAGACTTATCGAATATATCAGCTAAAGGAAGGGCGGCTAATACAAGAAACGACTTGCCAGAAGTTGTGCGTATTTTAACTGAAAAATACAAATCAACTGTACACCTCCTTACAGATGAGGATGATGAACTGCAGGGAGTGTTTTTTCAAGATAATCAAATGAAGAAGTCATTTCAAGACTTTCCAGAGGTGCTCTTTGTAGATGCAATATACAAACTCCTCGAGACCAGAATGGCTTGTTTTTTGGTAATTATTTAAAATGGCAAAGGTGAAAGTGAAATTTTAGCTGTTGGGCTGTTCACAACAGAAGACGGTGAAACCCTTCGATGGTTCTTTGAAACCTTTAAAAGCCTCAACCAAAGATGGCAAGCAGTGCGAGTCACAATGGCTGGCAAAGATGTAAAAGAAAGAACCATTGTGAAAGAGCTTTTCCCATCATCTGCACTCACATATGTGCATTTCACACATTGCAGGTCCTTCGCAGGGAACTGAGCGTGCATAATATAGGCATTACGAGAGGAGAGCAGGAAACAGCTCTGGATATCCTACAACGCATGGTGTATGCAAAAAAATGAAGAGGCGTATGAGGAGCTTTATGCCATGCTGCGGACATCAACAGCACCTGCAGTAGTGGAGTACTTTGACACCAACTGGCACTCCATTCATGCAGAATGGGTAATGGGTATGAAATGGGAGTCCGGGAACTTCTTAATTCAACAAATAACCGAGCTGAAAGCATGAATGCAAAGCTGAAGCAACTTGTTGAACGTTTCAGCTCTCTTTTTTTTTCTTTTTTTCTTTTTTTACACAAACTGTTGTTTGGACCCATAGCCTTTACGGCTAGTGAGGGGTCCAAATACAAAACAAGTACAATATTACTGCAGAACGTGTAAAATAAAAAAAAACTTCAAGATTAACACACACAATTGAATTCATTCCTACATTTCCATGGAAATTAAATAGTGTTTTAAAGATGCCGAAAAGTTATTTTTTTCTTTAACTTCATTAGGGATTTCATTCCACACATGGGCTCCGTTGTATTATAGGAGTCTCCGGCCGTACATATTGTAACAAGGTGGTAAATTAAATAGATTGTTGGTTGCAGCTCTTGTTTGTTTCATTGGTAATCTAAATAAACTAAGGGGCAGGGGGTTGTTATATTTTATTACATTGTTTACTATTTCAGCTATCTTCAGTTTATATGCCATTGATAGGGGTAAGATACGAAGCTGCTGAAAGAGTGGCCTGCTGGGGTATGTATTATTTGAATAAGTTATCATACGAATAGCTCGTTTTTGAAGGCGAGAAACAGGATCTAGGTATGTTTTATATGTACCACCCCATGCTTCCAGGCAATAAGATAATTGAGATGTTTGTTGAAAAGTTCTTTTCAATCATCTATGCTCAACGAAATGAAAAAACGCATAAAGCAGCTGATATGCTACAAAAAAGAAGTGTTGTGCCAAATGAAGACGAGGCCAGTGAACTGTATTCAAGGTTGTTAACACCGTACGCCTATGATCGCGTTCAAGCGGAACTTTCTGCATCTATCGCCATAAAGAAGAGTACTGATGCACTGGCTGAGGCAAGTAAATTCTGTGCTACGGTGGAGCGCTGCACATGCTCTTTCAGGAAAGCTATGCTGCTGCCTTGTCGCCATATTTTTGCCTTCCGAGAGTCTGCAGATCTTTTAAAATTTGACAGAAACCTATGTGCTCAACAGTGGTGTTTAGATCAGTACCTGGAAGGTTGTGGCATGACAGCCACTGATGATTATGGTGGACAGCCAGTGCAGGTGAGCAATCGCAAAAATAAAAAAATTCTTTCTGCGCACCAGAAATTTAGAAAGGCAGCAGCCATTGCATCTAAGCTGGCAGACCGTGCATCAGAGGGCTCGACAGCAACATTCACAAGGAGGCTGAAAGTTCTAGAAACCGTTCTGGAATGTTGGAATGCTGGGAATGAAGTTACCATAAATGAGGTAGTACAGCCGGAACAGTGCAATCAGCAGGAGTTCTGCGATAATTGTGAAGAAAGTATTCAGCCTGAACAATTGCAACAGGAAAATGTTGAGAAGCCGAGTGTACTGGGTACTAACACCAGGCCAGAGATGAGCAGCGCGCATCTCCCGCATGAAAATGGTTCACTAGGCAGCTCTGACACTACTGAGGTTGCCTGTCAAGGTCAGCAGGGAATTTTTGGAAATTCCAATTCATTGTGTACAAGTGCTGAAGCAGAAACGAGGGACACACATTTGTCACGCGAAGAGGTCCTACACGGCACAGCTGACACTGCTGCGTCTTCTGGCTGCCAAGGTAAAACCGTCCAAGATGCAGACACACTGGATATGATGAAAGTGCCAGCTCCAATGAGAAAGTGTGGTCGGCCAAAAGGGCAAGTTTTGATCCTCATTGGCTTGCCAAAAAAACGAAAAAGGACTGACAGGCATTATGGACAGCTTACTGTGAGGGAGAAAAAACTGAAAGTGTTGACGTGGCTAACAGGGGCAGGAAATGCAGCTGATGCTATGAAAGGGAAGCTTCTCGATGAAGATTCAGTCGAGCAAATGCCTGAATATGTCCACAAGTAGTATTCGCGACGACTGTGTGGACATCAACTTTGTGCGGCGTTACTTTACCGAAGATGGATGGCAAGCGGTGGAGATGGTTGTAAAAATCAAAAAAGAGCAAGAGTGGAAGTGTAGTGAGTGCAACACAAATTTAGAAGATGAAGACTCAGTAAGATGTGACTGGTGCCTGACTTGGAGTCACCGGCCCAGTGTTGGACTAAACAGCCAACGAAAGACCAAGTTATGGAAATGTACAGTCTGTAGCAGTACACTGACAAATCAGTAATTGCCCTTGTGTTTGCAATTGGAAATTGTGTGAATAAACTGAAAAAACTGCCCAAATGTATGTAATGCTCCCTTGTAATGTCAATACTTTGAGTGGCTGACTCGCTTCTCTTGATCGTCAAAAGACTTCTTTTCTACGCAGGCTGCCTAAACAAGGCACACGGCGACGTAATTTACTTGGAATGAAATTCTGTGCCATAGAGGATGTTTGTTTCACTGGAGTGTCGGTACCTCTGTCAGGATATCAAGTAAATACTGAAGGCCATTGTTTTTTTCTGTGAACCGAGTACTAAACAGTCGACCTATAAATAGTAAACGGGAAGCACTACCGCGTGTGACGATAATTTGCAGCGCGATGCGCCCAAGGCCGCTGAAATGCGTTCTTCAGGTTCTTGGTTAGATGAAAACTTCGCGCAACGCCTAAAAGTGCTAATAATAATAATACTATTTATTAGCACTTAGGTAGCAAAAAGAAAAGTACGTGAGGCAACATGTATGGCTGGACCGAGAGGTGAAAAGCCCGCAGCGTTCCGCTGACGGGGTCGACTTCTGCACCAACGCTGCAATTGCTCCTCCAACCACATAAACTACTGAAACGCTGAAACCATGAATGATAATTAGAGGCGCCTGCCCGCAGAAGTCTAGGAACGCTCAACCGGTGGTAGTAGTTTTATTAAAATAATGAAAAAGGTAGGAAAAGAAGTTCAGGGTTCACGGCTGCCGGGAGAGAGCAACAAAATCTTAAATTATCATTTGATCACGCACAGCCGTAAAAATTGCGTTGCCGAAATTCTCACGGCTGCCGGGAGAATAACAAAATCTTATCCTACCGGCAGTTATCATGTGACCGTGTACAGCCAATCAGAGGCGAGTGCCGTGAGAATTGTGGGAGAGGAATTCTCACGGCTGCCGGGAGAATAACGAAATCTTATTCTACCGGCAGTTATCATGTGACCGTGTACAGCCAATCAGAGACGAGTGCCGTGAGAATTGTGGGAGAGGAATTCTCACGGCTGCCGGGAGAATAGCCACTCCCATAAATTTACGAAAGAATAGGTAGAAACCTTCACCAGGCAGACGACTTTGCAGTGACCATTTTATCTAAATATGTTTAGACCGGACCGGAGCGTGGGCTAGGCTTAAATCTGATGAAGTATGGACAATGGTCGGTTGGTACACATTAGCGCCTCCAAATGCATGGTACTGCTTTTTCGACGGAGCGTGTCATGTACTGTTTTGTACTGTAGCATGTTAAGCCTAATGGAATTTTATTCTTGATGCTTGGTGCAGTTGACTTCTAACAGCGCTTCTCGTCTTTCTTGTCAGTCATTTCTCTCGCGCTGTGCAGCTGAAACG
This sequence comes from Amblyomma mixtum, assembly GCF_055824585.1. Classification (NCBI taxonomy): domain Eukaryota; kingdom Metazoa; phylum Arthropoda; class Arachnida; order Ixodida; family Ixodidae; genus Amblyomma; species Amblyomma mixtum. The sequence continues at coordinate 107,106,248 of NC_143019.1, read as the reverse complement.
TGGCTGTGCTTTGGAGTTAGGTTAAAAGCACGCCTGGAAGGTAAATGACACCCTGAAGCGATAAACAACACCTGCCATCATGAGAAGAGTCATCGTCCGCCACAAACTCTTAACTTAACTTAGCGCCATCTCATGCGTGGGGTTAAGCAGGAGCTGTTCGCGGGCCTCGTGCGCAGCCCACCCCACAAGGTGGCGGAATTTCTAACCGAGGCGACCACGATGGAGACGACGCTGCAACAACGGGCCCGCCAGTACAACCGGGACATCAACTGCATGGTGCCCGAAGGCTTTTCGTCGTGTCTCGGCGCCAGTGCACACACCTTGCGCGAACTAATTCGCTCCGTTGTCCGGGAGGAACTGCAACGGATCCATCTGCCCCAGGTTGCACCTGCGCCGCTGGCAGCGCTGACTGAAGTCGTCAGGGACGAGGTGCGACAGGCTGCGCAGGCACCTCCTGTCCCCGAAGCGCCGTCCCGGTCGGATGACAGACCCACGTACGCATCCGTTGTACGTCGCACGACAGGCTACGGTCCCATTACCCCAACGCCTGGCGTGAGCAACATCGGCACATGTCACGGAAGCGTGCCTGGCTACGGTACGGCCCCGACGACCCCCGTGAGTAACATCGCCGCATATTCCGCACCCGCATCTGCTGCAGCTGGGCCACGCCCTCGGAAGTCGGATTTGTGGCGTACACCGGACCGCAGGCCTCTCTGCTACCACTGTGGGGAGCCCGGTCACCTCTACAGAGCATGTCCGTACCGCCAAGTGGGCCTTCGCGGTTTCCGTCCCGACCCACCCTGCCCTCAGAACGGCGAACGACCGCCTACTCAGGAAAGCGCGAGTCCCTTTCCTCTTCGCCTCTCCGTTATCGCTCTTCCAGCCCTGGCCGCCAGAGTAGCTCTGCTGGCCGTCGCTCGCCGAGTCCGCGTCGGGAAAACTAACACCAGCGACCTCTGGAGGCAAGGCCGCTGACGTCGGGACGTGTCAAGATCCTCCATCGCGAAACCCTCGAGCCGACTATACCTGGACAGAGAGAGGCAGCGACAGTATCAGATACGCTGCATCCTATTTGCGTGTGACAATTGATGGCACGGAGATTACCGCGCTGCTCGATACCGGTGCTGACTATTCTGTTATGAGCCGTGTCTTTGCTGGAGAACTTAAGAAAGTTCTGACACCGTGGGCGGGGACCCCCATTCGCACCGCTGGTGGCCACCTAATTTCCCCTGTGGGCAAGTGCACGGCTAGAGTTGGGATTAGTGGTTTCACGTACGTTGGTGAATTTGTCGTACTCCCCGAGTGTTCCAGAGACTTGATTCTGGGGATCGACTTCCTGCAGTCGAACGCCGCTGTGATTGACTTTCAGGAGGCACGTTTCACGTTCTCGACCAAACAGGCCGTGGCGCGCTTTGACTCCCGCGATCCCTGCAGCAACGCCCTGCGCGTTGTCGAGAACGACGTTACGGTGCCGCCGCGGTGCAGTGTTCTGGTGCTCGTGCGGAATGACCTCTTTCACGACTACGAGGGCCTAGCGGACAGCCATAGTCCACTGCTGCTTAAGCGGGGACTTGCCGTTGCAAGAGGTCTCGTCCAACTACGTGACGGCCGCACCCATGTCCTCCTGACTAACTTTGCCAACGAATATCAGCACCTGGCCAAAGGCATGGCTATTGCCTTCCTCCACGACGTTGCTGAGGTTCCAGGTTTGTGCACCGTGGGAGGACCCACTCCTGAGTATGCTGGCCCACATCACGCTCTTCAGTCAGTCAGAATAAATCCTGCCCTGCCGTCGGTTCAGAGGGATCTTCTGTCGGACCTCTTGGCAGACTTTGCGGACTGTTTCGCTACGTGCTCGAAGGTCGGCCGAACTCCACTCGCCAAGGATCGTATCATCACTGATGAGACTACGCGACCCGTCTGCCAGCGCCCATATCGCGTTTCCACGGTGGAGAGGGAAGCCATTCAGAATCAGATTGCCGAGATGCTTGCAGACGATGTCATTTAGCCGTCCACCAGTCCGTGGGCATCGCCTGTGGTTCTTGTCAAAAGAAAGGACAATACCCGGCGTTTCTGCGTGGACTACAGGAAACTTAACAACGTGACCAAAAAGGACGTTTACCCGCTGCCCAGGATAGATGACGCGCTCGACCGATTGAGGAATGCCCGATACTTCTCGTCATTAGATCTTAAAAGCGGGTACTGGTAAATCGAAGTGGACGAGCGAGACCGGGAGAAGACGGCTTTCGTGACGCCTGACGGCCTCTATGAGTTTAAAGTGCTTCCATTTGGTCTGTGCTCAGCACCGGCCACGTTCCAACGCATGATGGACACTGTTCTCTCCGGCTTGAAATGGCAGACCTGCTTGGCATACCTGGACGATGTCGTTATATTTTCGACCACCTTTGACCAGCACTTGGAGCGGTTGCGCATTGTGCTACAAGCGCTCAAATCTGCGCAACTCACCATCAAAGCCGAGAAATGCCATTTTGGCTTTGAGGAACTTCGCTTTCTTGGTCACGTTGTCAGCACACAAGGTGTTCGCCCGGACCCTGACAAGACCGCTGCCGTCTCAGGTTTTCCACGCCCAACTGACAAGAAGGCTGTTCGCCGGTTTTTGGGCCTGTGCTCCTATTATAGGCGCTTTATTCAAGATTTCTCGAAAATCGCGGAACCGCTGAACGCATTGACCCGTGACGACACGCCCTTCCTGTGGGGGACCGACGAAGAGGCTGCATTTATCGAGCTTCGCAGCCGTCTGCAAAGCACTCCGATACTCGGCCACTTCGACGAGCATGCTGCCACGGACATCCACACTGACGCCAGCAATGTTGGCCTTGGTGCAGTACTGATCCAGTGGCAAGACGGTGCAGAACGGGTCATCAGTTATGCTAGTCGAACACTTACGCGCTCCGAGGCCAATTATTCTACGACGGAGAAAGAATGCCTTGCAGTGATATGGGCCATCTGCAAGTTCCGACCGTACCTCTACGGACGACCCTTCCGTGTGGTAAGCGACCACCACTCCTTATGCTGGCTGGCGAGCCTCAAAGACCCCTCAGGACGCTTGGCTAGATGGAGCTTACACTTGCAAGAATACAACTTAACAGTAGTTTACAAGTCTGGCCTTAAGCATCAGGATGGGGACTGTCTGTCGCGCGCGCCTATCCCAATCAGTACCGAAGAAACCACCGATGATTTTCCTTTCCTGGGCTCTCTTAGTACCACCCAAATGGCGCAGCTTCAGAGTGCGGACTCGGAGTTGGCGCCGCTCATCGATTATCTCGAAGGCAGTGAAGGTCCCATTCCGCGTGTTTTTCTTCGAGGGCTTCACACCTTCACTTTACGGTCTGGTGTTCTCTACAAGCGCAACTTTGCCAACAGCGAAGAAGTGTTCCTACTTGTCGTACCATCACAGTTGCGGTCAGAGATCTTGAGTGCCTGCCATGATGCACCATCCGCCGGCCACCTTGGAGTCAGCCGTACACTCGCGCGGATTAGACAAAAGTATTATTGGCCCAGGTTACTCCCATCGGTGCGGGCCTACGTAAAAACATGCCGTGAATGCCAACGTCGGAAGATTCCTCCATTGAAACCAGCCGGATTTCTTCACCCCGTCGATCCACCGAAGACACCTTTCCAACAAGTGGGCATGGACCTCCTTGGTCCATTTCCGAAGTCTTCGTCTGGGAAGCGTTGGATAGTCGTTGCGACTGACTACCTCACACGGTACGCTGAGACTACGTCTCTTGCCAAAGGCACTGCTGCTGAAGTGGCGCAGTTCTTCGTCCACAACATTGTCTTGCGTCATGGAGCACCCGCCGTTGTTGTTACTGACCGCGGAACTGCTTTCACGGCCCGCTTAACCCAGTCCGTGATGACCCTGACGCACACGAGCCATCGACCTGCTACGGCGTATCACCCGCAGACAAACGGGTTGGTAGAGCGACTTAACCGCACACTCGCCGACATGCTATCAATGTACGTTGACGTCGAGCATCGAACTTGGGACACTATTCTGCCGTACGTAACGTTTGCGTACAACACCGCCCTGCAGGAAACAACCCTTTTCAGCTTGTCTTCGGTCGACAGGTGACCACCCCGTTGGATGCTATGTTGCCCGTCGACCCTTACTGCGACTCTGACGCTGACCTCGACGTAGATACCTTCGTTCAGCATGCTGAGGAAGCGCGTCAACTGGCCCTCCTGCGAATCCACCGTCAACAGGAGACTGACGCCGCTAGGTACAACTCTGGGCGCCGTTTCGTCAGTTATGCGCCCGGCGACCTTGTGTGGATTTGGATACCTGTTCGTCGCCGCGGGCTCTCTGAAAAGCTGCTGCGCCGCTTTACGAAGTAAAGCGGCGCAGCAGCTTACGAAGTAGTGCGCTGCATCAGTGATGTGGCGGAGTAGTGCGCCGCATCAGTGATGTGACTTATGCAGTTGCTCCCGGCCCGACAGCTTGTTCATCGCGCCGGTCGCACCGAACTGAAGTCGTACACGTTGTTCGCATGAAGCCTTACCACGACCGGCTACCTGACTGAACTGCGGTCCACTGCAGCTGTGTTCTACCCTTTCGCTGACTTTTCTCTCCTAGCCGCATCGTGTCGATGCTGCAGAAGAGGGGGGCAGTGATACATGCATTCGAAGAAGAGACAGAAGTAGTGCATGCGCTAGAAGAGGAAGAAGTTGGCTCTCTTTTTCGTCTCTGTGCGGGTGTTCTTTTTGGCGTTGCACGCTACAATATATATATATATATATATAGGGGTGTCAAAAACAGTGCAAAAATAATAGGAACACCAGAAGGTAACAATAAAGATCCAAGAATTCAATACAAGTACTACAAGTAAGGAACACCAAAATATAACTGTAGAATACGATACAAGTAGTAATACGAGGCTAAGAAATAAATAAAACAGTGCGTAACTATTAATCAGGAGCACCAAAATGAGCTTTTGTCAGAAGAATACCTCAGAAGAACGACCTGAGAGCCGAGTAGGTTCATGGTGAAATGAACGCAGGCGCAACAAGGACACTAATAAGGACACCACATGCCATATGTGCATGTGGCGCCCCTTTCTTGTTACTGTCCTTGTTGCGCCAGCGTTCATTTCAAAACGATACGTGCCCGATTAGACGAGATAATGTGTGAATAACAACCTTAAGAAGCATGTATAAATGTATAAATTCTGTGTATAAATTCTGTGTGCACCAAATAAAGGCTTAGTGGAAGTTAGCGCGTGTGTTTGTCTCCTGAGTTCGTGCTGCGCTATGGAACACCATACACCTCCTTCCCAACCCCCCACTCGGTCGGCCGTCTAAAAACCGGACGCGCAAAGGACATAGAACTGTGATGCAATTTTCTCGAAGGTCGCTTGGTGTATAGAACATTTGCTGCCGTGAGTACTAGCCAGAGTTATAAGTAGCATATGGGGGAAGCAATTATACTAATGGAATTTGTAAAGCACTATGATTTTACTATTCGCGATGTCTTGTAATTAGATCAATCGGTAAGCATGCATGTCATGTGTCATCTATCAACCATATTTATGTGCACTAGAAAACAGTGGAGACTTATTTCACTGAAGACGTTTCTTTTCATTTCAGGCTGCCTATAACAACAGTTCATCCCCTTAATAGAAGAAAAAAAGAGGGCATCGTGAACCGCTCCTAACATGAAAGCGATTTTATTTCTCTAGCTAAGAAAATTGTATTGGACCTGGCCACCTCGGTGGAAAGACTACATGCGACGGTGCTGGTAGCATTCTGAAGGTCATACCAGCAGAAGTGAGTGCTCGGAGGACCTCTTGAGGTCAAATAATGAACCCACATCTGCTATTTATAAGGGCAGACAAGAATATTGCCACGTATCATTGTAGCATCCGTTAGCTCGCACAAAGCCGCAGAAAAGGGGTGTTCTCATTTTTGTTCGTGACGCGAGAAGCGACCGGTCTAATCTCGATTGTTCACAGCCATGAACAGCTGCATCTACGTGTTTCCAGATTACTCTAGATGATCTCGGCCTGTTATCTCGAAGTTTACTTGCCGGCTTTAAATTGAACGATGCTGCTAGCAGCGGGTATTCGTAGACCGACGATTGACGAGCACGCTTGTTGCTTACGCCGCCACCGAGTGATTCAGTTCTTTTGCGGACGCAAGTCAGCCCAAATAAAGAGCTTCGTTTGCAAGTATTTCTGGTGTCTTCCTGACCGCTGGACTGCCGTCACTAAAACGTGCAATCTGGTGGAGGTGCGGGGTAGCCTTCCATGTACCGGACACCCCCTACAAGCCGTGACTCCAGCCCTCTGAGTCATCAACCGCAGGACCTGAGTCCTGTCCACCGCGCTAGCCGACGCCTGCAAGGGGACGCACCAGAGTTCGGGAATCTGTCGGACCCTACCCGGAAGCGGAAGCCAGCCGCAACGTCTACCATTAGCTTCACCAGCCCCGGTTGCCACCAACCTTCGACGCTTCGCCTGGCGCCGACCCCGAAGAATGGCTGGAGCAGTTCGACCGTGTGGCTATCTTCAACAACTGGGACGATGCCACGAAACTTAGGTACGTCTTCTTCGCCTTGGAGGGACCAGCAAAAGTCTGGTTTGAGAATGAGGAAGCTAACCTCACGAACTGGGAAACCTTCAAGGAGCAGCTTCTAAAGACCTTCACGAACGTCGTGCGAAAGGAGAGAGCCCAGCAACTGCTACAGTCTCGCATACAACACCCAAACGAGACCATTGCTGTGTACACTGAGGAAATTAAGCGTCTCTTCCGGCGTGCCGACGCGAGCATGAAGGAAGAAGAGAAGGTGAAGTTGCTTATGCGAGGACTAAAGAGCAACTATTTGCCGGCCTCGTTCGCAACCCACCGAAAACCGTCGCGGAATTCGTAGAAGAGGCATCCACAATGGCGAAAACTCTTGACGCCCGAGCCCGCCAGTATGACCGCCAGCAGCGCTTTTTGTCAGCAAGCTGCATGGACACCGCTAACAACGATAACCTGCGGGAGGTTATACGTGAAGTTGCGCGAGAGGAGCTCGGACGGTTGCTGCGAACGGGAACGCAGCCGCAACTTTCATCGCTCACTGACGTCATCCGGGACGAGGTTCAACAGGCCTTGGGTGTGACGCCGACACCCACGCAGCCTCTCCAGCCCCCAGCCATGACTTACGCCGCAGCTGTGCGCCGTCCTGCACCTCGAAGACGGGACCCAAGCCCCTATCGCCCTCAGCCAGCTGCGTTGGACCGCCGCCAAATCGCCCCAACCCGCCCGTCCAACGAGCAACGCGCGCAGCCGAGGAAATGCGACGAGTGGAGAACTCCCGACCAGCGCCGCCCACTATGCTTCCACTGTGGCGAAGCCGGTCACGTCCTCCGGCACTGCCCATACAGAAGACTGGGCATCCGAGGGTTCTCTTACGACGCTCCACGACCCCGACACGGCCAGCGACCAGCCGAAATCGAGGAGTTTTTACGTCGGGAAGAATACTCATCGCCGAGCCGCCTATCACGTTCCCCGTCGCCATCGTCCCCGCGCTTTGTTTCTCCTAGCCGAGGTTACGCCGTGCGTGGACGCTCCTCCAGCCCCGGAAGGTTAAACTAAATAAAGCAGCCTCTGGAGGTGAGGTTGCTTCTAAGCGCAATGACAAAGATCCTCCATCGACGACAACACCGACGACGACAACACCGACGACGACAACACCGACGACGACAACACCGACGACGACAACACCGACGACGACAACACCGACGACGACAACACCGACGACGACAACACCGACGACGACGACACCGACGACGACGACACCGACACCGACGACGACGACACCGACGACGACGACACCGACAACGACGCGGCCAGACTTGAAGCTTTTACCGCTGCCCTTAAAGCTTATTACGAACGCTAAAGGACTCGAAGTTCGCATTCTCCGCGTTTATTTTCATTTTAAAGCATCGAGACGATGCTTCTTTGCGAAGGGGGTAATGCCACGTATCATTGTAGCGTCCGTTAGCTCGCGCAAAGCCGCAGAAAAGGGGTGTTATCATTTTTGTTCGTGACGCGAGAAGCGACCGGTCTAATCTCGATTGTTCAAAGCCATGAACAGCTGCATCTACGTGTTTCCAGATTACTCTAAACGATCTCAGCCTGTTATCTAGAAGTTTCCTTGCCGGCTTTAAATTGAACGATGCCGCTAGCAGCGGGTATTCGTAGATCGACGATTGACGAGCACGCTTGTTGCTTACGCCGCCACCGAGTGATTCAGTTCTTTTGCGGGCGCAAGTCAGCCCTAATAAAGAGCTTCATTTGCAAGTATTTCTGGTGTCTTCCTGACCGCTGGACTGCCGTCACTAAAACGGGACAATATTAGGCGCTTCGTGCCACAAAAATTATTCAGGGATAAAGCTGAACTGTCTGGGCGATTTTGCAGTCCGCTGTTTCTCAAGGAGTTAAGGAAAAGTTGAGGAAATTTTATCACTTCGAGCCTTGATCATGGAGAAGGGTACACAGGAAATTTGTCGCACATGGCGACAAGGAAGTTCCAAGTGTCGAGACGTAAATTGACACATCTGCTGACCTTTCTACACCCTAAAATAAAAAAGTATTCGCTTTGAGAACCGAAGACCCACTTCCTCGCCTCTTTGCCGCCGCGGGCTGGTTGAACCCCAGTGAAGAGGGAGCATGAAGTGGCGCCAGGTAGGAGGCGGATGCTTAATTCCAAACTATTTGCTATATTGAAAACAAAGAAAGCAGGCTCAATTTCTTTTATACAACTTTATTTCAGAGCCGTGTCCGGAGAAATATCCTTCATATTTACTAGTAACCCCATAAATGTGCAATATTTAAGTAAATATCTGGCAAAATCAATTTTTGCCCATCAAGAACTTATCTGAAAGTGCTCATACTCGCCGCGTTCTGAAGAACATTTATCATTTGCTAAATCCTTTCGATTTAGCAAATGAATTAGAACTTGAATTAGGACTTACCTTAAACCTCCTCAGCAGGCTTGTTTTGCCAGCAACATACCCACACAGGAAAATATCGAGTTGGTAATCGCTGCAAAAAGAAAATTGCAAGAAGATCTGGATGGACACATTACTTTTTTTGAGATGGAAATGTCGATTTTAAAACAAGAAATGATGCTAGCGTTCAAAATGGGAACCAATGGTGGTACACATAGCAGCTCGTGTACATACATGTATGTTGTCACAAACCAATATGGGGCTAGGGCGGACACGCAATGGAATAAACCGGCATAAACTCCCAGGATAAACATTTCACCTTTGTCTGGTTGCTTTCATTAATAAATTCCAAAAGGCAGCGCTGAAGGTGAAACACAGATGTAAAAACTTAGCGCTCTCAAGGTAGACCGAGAGAAGCCTGTTACTTTCTGAAAGCGCACAATCTAAGCTACGTAAACGCTATTATGCGAACACTATTTAGGCTGCACCAACGAGAACTTGCAAGCATTGTATTCATGAAACCTTTTAACTGTAAGTTGAAGTAAGTTGAAGAGGGATAAAAAACGTGCAGAAACCTCATGACACGGTAGATGCCTTGTTCGGGTGTCTTCGGCGTCTTTGCCAAAATTAGCCGTGCAGCCCCACTGGCTGTTGGAGCAGGCTCGCAACCGAGTGGTGGCACTGCCGACTCTGGCACTTCACAGCCTTTATGGCACTGAGCCTTGCTCCCCAGCTGCGAGATTAAACTGACTAACTTAATCCTGTAATCCTGTCTTCTCGCGCTGTGTACAGAGCTACGAAGGCTTGAAAATACACGCTGCGCATGCTATCCGCTTACTTGTTACCGCAAAGAAAGTAGAGGGAGGGCCCAGGCTTACGCAACCACTTTACCGTCATACCCAGGGAGCAAGGGTGAGCGCTGGGGACTGCAGCGCCACCGCTTGACTGCGAGCCCATTCTGGCCGCTGAAGCGACTGCTTTGTTAGCTTTGGCAGAGACAGTACCCGTGTAATCCTGTGTAATCCTGTGTAATCGGGAGATGCTTCAACAAAATGTTCAATGAACACAATCTAGCTGCTAGGAGTAACTTAGGGGGCCACCTGGCCGAACACTGTAGACGCGGCTGCGCACCATAACTCTAACATACGACGTCTGTGGCACTCGCGAGCGATAAAGGGCGTTCTCCTGCTGATCAGGTAGGGAAGCCACCGCTGTTTTAGTATGCTCTGAGTTCCACTTACAGTAAAAGAAAATACCTTCGCAGTAGAGACGCACACAACTGGTTGGTCGACTCCGACCTTGCAGCGAGCTGCATTTACCGATTTTAAGCCACGGACTTCGAAATTTTTCGAGTAGTGCTGGGCTGTCTGCACCAACTCGTTTTCGGCTCGATGAATGGCTCCCTGGATCGAGAACTTGACTCTGACTGCACTATTGGCGAGTTTCGTTGAGGCTATATGAGTATCATGGGTGCTTGTAAGCATCATGGTTAGTTTTTCGCTGCTGCGACTGGTACATCGCCGCTATCATACTTTTCAACACTGTTGCTTTCGTCACCAGAAATATGCGTGGTAAAATCGCTTTCATCGCTGTATAACCATCATCACGGTCACGTTCATCCCTCTCTCTCCCTTTCTTGTCTTCGGTGGCCTAGGGTGCGTCAGCGGGCGCAGCGAGCGTGCACAGCCGCACCCCACTGCTGGTCCCAGGTGAAATCAATCTCTCTCATGCCTCTCTGCTTGCCTGCCTTCGCATCACGATGGAAGGCTAACCAATACTTTAGAAGTACAGAGTAAACAGTTTGCCTGCAGGCTATTTCGCTAAGAACAACACGCCTGCAGCCTGAGAATGGCTGCAGCGCTGCAAACCTCAACAGCGCTGCAACAGCGCTGCAAACCCCAGGACATTTCGCTCTAGATTCACAAAAGCACAAAGTCAATCCTCAAAGAAATTAAGCGAATATTTTAGGTAAAATGCCGAAGAATTTCTTGCTAGATTTCAGCAGAATAATGATTCCAACATATCTTTGTAGTTAAAACCCAGTTTCAGGTCTCTTGAATCAGAATGCACTTGTTAATGGAAGGAAAGAAAGAAATAAGTACTTAGATCATTAGTATTAACAGGAACCTGCTGCGTGACTTTCGCCATTACTGCTAATGTCGGCTCAGCGCCACTGCCGTGTTTACTCCCAAATATGGTCAATATGCTGTAAAATTCGACATCCAAATTTCACGCAGTAGAAAAAAAACTAAGTTGTGTTTCAAATTTCGTGCGGGTCCTCCAACAAAAGCTAAAGCTGTCAATGCACTAACAGCGTGGATGGCACATCGAATCGCGCATCGCTCATGCAGGAGCTGCATAAGAGACACTCCATCTGAGACAGCGTGGTAGTGGCACCCAGCGCTGATCTGAGCATGAACGGCAGTATATACAGGAGAACATGAGTGAAGACGCATGATGGAAGTATCTACTTTTCAGTCTGTTAATGTCCCTCAGACGACCAATACAATATTATGTTAATGTTCAGTCAGTGCAGTCAGTGCTGAATGCCATATCAGCGTTATCTCAGAATGTTTTTGCCGCACTGTGGAAAACAGAGGACTCGTGCAACCTCTGTGAAGTAGCAGTGGTGCAATACGCCCTTTAAGAAGGCTCGGAGGCAACCGTGCCGAAAAGTTTCCACCACTGTTATTGATTCCGTCGTTTTCTCTCTTTATTTTATGCGTTTGTAGCCGGGTTTAGACTTTTCCGAGGCTGTTATCTTCAGCTGAAAATACTTACAACCGGCAGCAATTATCACATTTCCTTGCTTATGCAGAAAACTCCATAAAAAGATGTGAACATTCTGTTTTTCCTTTGTACCCATCCTTCCTTCCATTCGTCTATGCCCAAATAAGGTAATTTCACTGAATTCAATATCAGGTATGACTTTTGGTCATTAGTAATTCACATACAAGAGACGTGAACGGTCCATTGAAATATTGCTGTGCCTATAGGCAAAACTGATACACAGTGACTCTGTAGCTTAAAGCTACTGTTGGCAGCCCGGGGAGCCGCGAGCGAATCGAAGGAAAATTTTAAACTAGTTCAAGTGCGCAGTTGGTTCACTGTGGTTCTTACGAGTTTATTGTCGAGTCGAGCTGACTGCGGGTTGCTGGAAGTTGTGATTTCGGCGAGATGTTGATGCCAAGGCACGCGGGCGCAGAGGGACTCCCGTAGCGATCCTCGGAGGCGTTCTGGTTGGTGCTACTGTCGTTGCTCTCGAAACTGGCTGGAGTCCCCATATGGCCAGAGCTCCTCAAAAGCTCGAGCGCCATTATTATGAAAGCCGCATCCACGTTGGTGCCATTTCGAGCATTCGTCTCGATGCACTGAATGCCTTGCCTGGCCGCAAACTTCTGTAACGCCAACTGTCAAGTTGCGGCACTATGAAACATGTATGGCTGACAAAGTGTGCCCATGCGATTGCAATCTATTTGACTTTTATGAAGGTGATCGCTTGGCAGATCGAAATGCTGAATGCATTTCGCTCACTCTTTCAAGATGGTGAACACAGCCAAAGTCACAATATGTATGCGGCAACATTAAGCTTATTCTATCGAATCAAAGTTGTCTATCTCAGTTAGTTTTCAAATGTTTCCTTCATATGTTACGCTGATGGCGCAACTCTTTTGATAACCGGTGAGACTACGGTAGACATCGAACAAACAATTCAACAGGTCTTGCCTAATTTCCTTAAGTGGACTAATGAAAATGCTCTCTATATAAACACCACGAAGACAAAAGCTGTGCTTTACCGGCCCAAAAACAAGACTGTACAGCCACTGAATATACTACTGGACGGAGAAACTGTAGACCTAGTCGATAAACTTAAAGCGTTCGGTGTCGAGTTTTCAAATACACTTATCTGGGATGGTCACGTTAATGAAATCCACAAAAAACTGTGCAAAGTTAGTGATATTTTAAGCAAAGGTCGCTATCTATTGCCTCAACGTGTAAAGATCCTACTTTATAACGCCCTCTTTCTTCCACACTTGACCTATTGTAGTATTTACTCGCATAGTAGGCGCACTCGCATAATAGGCGCACCCCTAGTTTGGTCGCGAAAAATGAGACTTTTTTATATCCGCGCATAATAGGCGCACCCCGAACTTGGCACTGTGATCAACACTGTATTTACACGATCGCAAGCCGACGCCTCGCCGCCCCCCGCCCCCCAATCTTTATTTTAACAAAGTTTTTCCTGAACTGACTACTAGTCCTCACTAGTGCTGCTGCTGTCGCAGCTGCTGCGGACCCACAGCACATAGAACAATATCGCGTAGAACAGCTGCACAAAGTTTTCAGGGATGCTCACTTTAAACGTCTGTTTGCCGCCGCGATGGCTCAGCGGTTATGGTGCTCGGCTGCTCACCCAAAAGACGCGGGTTCGATCCCGGCCGCGGCGGCTAGAATTTCTTTGGAAGAGAAATTCTACAGGCCCGTGTACTGTGTGATGTCAGGGCATGTTAAAGAACCCCAGGTGGTCGAAATTTCCGGAGCCCTCCACTACGGCGTCTCTCATAGCCTTAGTCGCTTTGGGACGTTAAACCCCATAAACCAAACCAAACCAAACCTAAACGTCTGTATGGAAAGCTTCATCTCCAGCCGGAAACGTTCCCTACTTAGGCACGCGAAAACCTCGGCGCTTGGAGTCGCGTACGAAAATTTAAGCACGCCGCAGTCGCAACAGTCGCACTTCTCGGCCACGTCGAATTTCCGACCTGCCGCACGCTTGCCGTGTTCGAGAGCAAACTCCCAGCCGTGAAGTTATTAAGTTGCTTGCCCGTCGAGCTAGAACAGCAACGCTCGGCGGCAAAGCCGCAAACCACGATGAACTAACGCGCTACCGCAGATCTCGACACTTGACAGCAACAAAAAAAAAACTGGAGCTGGTGATGCTGATGGCGATATGGATAGCGAAAGCTCGCGGCGGAGGAAAACGTTGATGATGATGATGAGCCTGGCCTCGGGCGCCCTCCGTGGGCGGCGTCTGTAAGCTCCTGTGCGCGTGTGTGGCCTCTGCGATCAAGCGCCCGTAGCGGGCAGCCGGAGCTTATCGCAGAGGCCTCGGCGCGTGCATTTCGAAGGCTATTCCCGCGTGGGTCGTGGAAAGTTTCGGTGCGGCCCTTACGCGAATCTTTTTTTTTTATATACATATTTTCTTCGGAAAAATGGGGTGCGGTCCGTACACGAGTACGTTTAGGCGGTATGTTCAATTCTGCGAGTCGAAAAATTTCCGGAAATTTTACTCCGCGTAATAGGAGCACCCTGAACTTTGAGCCGGATTTTCTGGAAAAAAGTGCGCCTATTATGCGAGTAAATACGTAATCTGATTCGGGGAACAACCACAAAAACAAATATTGACAAATTAGTACGAATACAAAAGAAAGTGGTAAGGATTATTGCTAATGCACCATTTGCTTCACAAACGCAGGAACTATTCGACCAATATAAAATAATTAAACAAGTAATTTATACCAATATAGATTGGTCCAGACCTACTGCAGAGCAATTTTTACTTTTTTTACTTTTTACTTTTACTTTTTATTTTAACTGTTTTCTTTCTTTTTTACTGGTTGCAGTTGAACCATGTATTTATTTTCCTCATTGACATGTATATTAGTTGCTGATGCTCTGCTCTTGTATAGGGGATGGGAGCGTAGTCAAGCTGCATTACAGCGGCTTTTTCTCCCATCTCCTCATGTATGTGTATTACATGAAAATAAATCAATTCAATTCAATTAAGAACACAAATAAATTTTATACAGACTTATCACAATTGAGCCCCGACCTAAATACGTATGCAACTCGATCGAGAAACAAATGGTACACTCCAACGCCGAAAAATAATTACGCCTTGCAGTCATTACGATACAATCTCCCGATGCTGCTAAACAAGTTTAATAACTCTAGAATAGATCTCTGTCGCCTTTCCAAAAAATGCTTGAAGACCCTGCTCTTGTGAAAGAATGTTTTGCAACAGAACCTCACGCTTTATCTTGCTATTTAAAATTTACCTGTGTTCAAAATACGCAGAAATAGTCCGTCTAACCATTGTTGAACAGGCCGCTAAGGCAACCCTGCCAGGAGATAACTTACTTTGGCAGCCCTGTTGTGGACTACGTTTTTCTCTTTTACGTCCATCTTGTTGATGACGAGAAGGATCTTGACGTTTGGAGGAGCGTGCTCCTTGATAATCTTGAACCACTTCTCTACACATTGGAAAGGCTTCTACCAGGGTATTTTTTTTTTTTGTACGGGAGTCGAGTGGCAGAGAGAAAACAACGTTAGACTCAGTGGAAAAAAAAAAGAGAAGATGTCTAGAAAAGGTAGACAAT
The DNA here is from genome assembly GCF_055824585.1 of Amblyomma mixtum. Classification (NCBI taxonomy): domain Eukaryota; kingdom Metazoa; phylum Arthropoda; class Arachnida; order Ixodida; family Ixodidae; genus Amblyomma; species Amblyomma mixtum. Next base: position 107,090,911 of record NC_143019.1, on the reverse strand, counting down.
TCGTATTGGGCTAATTCTATTCAGTAGAAGTACAGCAAGTTCTAAAATGCGGGCAGGAAGTTACACTCGCCGTTTTGTTTTCTTTTTCATTGGATAACAACTGAGAACTTGGAAAGATTGTTGAACCTTTCTTTTATCTGCGGCAACGAAGTTCATGATTTTATTTGTTTCATCCCGTTATGGTGTCGATTGCTGAGAGCACTGAGTAGACTCCGAGAAACGTTACGAAGTGCCTCCTCTTCTTTAACACGTAAGAAATAATCCAGTGTAGTTGTGTAAATCCTCGGTCTGCGGCGATAACAGTTAGTTCAGAATAGTGAAGAAACCGCGCACAGATCTTTCGCTGAGGTGTACATCCTCCATAACTGACTCGTTTTTTTAATGTTCCCACAGGGCCCACTTGGAAGCAGCACAAACATACATGGTTATTGCATGAGGTCGTGAGGGGACGCAGAGTACACTATTATGGCAGCCCTCTCAATTTGCGTACATAATTCCGGGTTGCCACGATCCCTCTGTGGTGTAGTGAATAGTAGCGATCCCTGCTCTCTGCCTTCCGTTAAACCCTTTCCTCTAGCCCAAGAGTAAACAAAGCAACATAAACTTGTTATCAGTCTGCGTTGCCGTCATCATCTTTAGCCGTTATGACCTTAGAACACTCAGAAACACAACCGGAAATATGGACACAGAAGCAGAAAATGATAAGATGCTGAAGTGCAAAGTAGAACAGATATTTTAATTCAGATAATTTTAAAACATGCACTTCACTTTGTCAGTTATTCCTTTCTCTTGTGTCATGGGTTTTATCATCGCAGCGCAGCTTCAAAATGGTAGGGAATACAAACTAGCCCTTTCCAAATGATCCAGCACATTCTTAATTAAGAGCGTAAATTCAATGACATACTATAAATTTTGTAGTCGATATTTCGCAGAAACTGAGCACCTGATTTCCGACGTCGCAAACCACGATGAATCCGTCTGCCTTTTTCAAGCCAACTCCCAGTTCTTGCCTTGGCGTCCACTGTAACAAGATGCACTCGAAGGGATCATACATGATTCTCTAATTTCGCTGCGTTTACGTGTTCTTGAAATATTTTCAACTTCAAGTGCAAGAAGTAATGAACCCAACTCTAGTAAAAGAGATAAAAAATGGAGGCGCATTTAAGTTCCGCTTAAGGGTAGGACTAGATAGAGCATAGGGGTTCGCGCTCATATGAGCAGAATTGCTCATTCTCTACTTAACATTCATAGATCTCTGGCAGCCCTAACACCATTCCTGGTTTAGTGGTGCAGTGGTTAAGCGATGCGCCAATGCCCTGCGACAGCAGGTGCATCCACCTGTTCGGCTGTGCGATCAATGTTGCTCTCCCCGAGAAACCTCTCACGACCAGTAATTAATTTAAGCCACCTGCAACGGTGCGCAGTTTGCTCACAATGCGATGGGCAGGTTGCGATGACACCAGAAGGTCACATGATCTAGGTGGCCCCCCTGCCTCCTTGGCTGCTTCTCTGCAGATTTTTTGCTCCCGGTGAAAGACGCCAACGCCGCCACCGAAACTTCTGTGACGCGAGTTCCTTAACGCTCACGCGTTAAAAGTGTGAATCCTGCTGCATTTTACTTTGTTCAGTACACGTAAAACATCCTTGAACTAAGCCCAAAGTGTGTTTCCTGTGACCGGCGCAAGATGGGTTATTAAAGGCCACCGCTCTTATTGAAGCTCGGCAGCAACAAGCAAATGGTGACATGTTTCCAGTTCAATCCCAGAAGAGGGCTGATAACGGGCTGATCGGTAATTGTTGACGGAAATGATGTAACAGCGCTAAGACAGGAAAAAAAAAGGAACGAGACACGAACTTGGGATGACTAGCAACCGAATCATTTATTGCAGCCACCGCGGTGGCTCAGTGGTTATGGTGCTCGGCTGCTGACCCAAAAGACGCGGGTTCGATCCCGGCCGCGGCGGCTAGAATTTCTTTGGAGGAGAAATTCTAGAGGCCCGTGTGCTCTGCGATGTCAGTACACGTTAAAGAACCCCAGGAGGTCGAAATTTCCGGAGCCCTTCACTACGGCGTCTCTCATAGCCTTAGTCGCTTTGGGACGATAAACCCCATAAACCAAACCATTTATTACAGGCTAATGAACAAGGTTCAACTTTAGTTAAGGAAAACGCAGCGAGCTACGAAAAGAAAAATGATAGGTGTAACGTTAAGCCCGGAAGTGGGCAGAGTGGGTGATGGAACAAACGTGCATTAATGACTTCTTAGCCGAAATCAGGAGGAAGAAATGGGCTTGGGCAGGGCATGTACTGCGAAGGCAAGATAACCACTGGCCCTTGAGGGTAACAGAGTGCATTCCAAGAAAAGGCAAGCGTAGCAGGGGGCGACAGAAAATTACGTGGGTGGAGAGATAAGGAAGTTTGGGAGGATACGGTGGCTTCAGCTGGCAAAGGACAGGGTTAATTGGAGCGACATGGGAGAGGCCTTTGGCCTGCAGTGGGCGCAGTCAGGCTGATGATGATGATGGTTTATTGGGACATGTGAGGCGTCATATGAAGGAAGCATGGCGGGCAAACAAAAATAGCAGGAAAAACCACACAGCTCAACAACTGGGAGAACTTGTTCAGCATCATTGATTAAGAAATGCCCATTCCTAAGGGAAGACAGCTATCGACGGCTGCTGATGAGCATGTCATTTATTTTGTGTATATTATAGGCCTAAGAAATGAGCCTCATCTCACACTTTTATACCTGGCGATGATAGCTCGGTCCAATTCAAAACCGGTTTACAATTTTCGCACTCAGGATAATATATGGCTAGATAGTTTCTGCATGAGTCGTACCCTGTATCTTTGGCGTGCTCACATTGTTAATCGCTGATGCAGTGCTCTGCCTCATCAATGTAAAATATAGTGGCATGACGTCAGAGTCTTCTATACTATACCAATGCTACTGTCAGCGACCTTCATCTGGTGCTTTTTCTGACAGCCTTGGTTTTCTTCTTTGTTTATTCGTTTGCACAGTCATCCTGGTTGATTCCTCGCGGCGAACAGCAGCTGCACGCCAGCTTTGCTCACAAGTTGTTTTCAGGTTGTGTGAGACTTTACGGACGTATGGGATGCACGATGTTCTCTTGACTGCTTGGTCAGCTTTGGTGCGCTTGTTCTCTCTTCCGGATTCTGAATTCAGCAAGAAGGGCTGCTCTGCGCTCAACAAAATGTTCATAGGGTATCCTGCAGCGGTTAGCCTCTTAAATATAGCGTGCAAACCGGTTTTCGTTTCATGCACAAATTACCTCTTCAACGCGGCTTTTATGCATGCTTTTGCGATTCCATGCTTAATTCTTGAGTGAGCCGACTTAAACGTAAGATGGCTTTTCCGTCACCGCGGACCAACACACATGGTCATCAGAAACCATAAGTTCTAGATCTAAAACATACGTACTGTTAGTGCGAAGCTCAGCAGTCAACTGTAAATAATTGAGTGCAGTACAGAACATGTTGAACCTCTGCGCCGCTGTTTGCAGAGCGTCATCAGTGAGATAGAAAAATAACAAATCATCAACCTAACACCTAACTTTAACAACGGTCGAGTCATCAAGCTTAGTGCGAAGTCGTCTGTTATAAGAAATAAGAAGTCGCTTAATACAGTAGTGATAGTTCGAATACAGACTCCTTGTTTTTGGATATACCACTTGTCCAGAGCGCCCGACTACGTGAGCATTTCAATGTTACAAAGACTAATTCATGCAGAAACCATCTTGCCATACATAGTGCTGAGTGAGAAAATTGTCAAGCGGTTTTGAATCGGAATGCACTCATCTACAGCTAAAAAGAGCAGACCTCGAGGCTAATTTCCGAGGACTAAAATGTACACAACACAAATTGCAGGTGCATCAGCAATCAGAGGATAGCCTCCTACAAGATTGTGCATTTATTAATCAATGACGCTGAACAATTTCCCCGAGTGTGCAGATGTGCGCTTTTCCCGTTATTTTCTTTTATTTTGTTTTGTTCACCATATTTCTTTGAAATGCTGCCTCACATGTCGCAATAAATCATTTCTGTGCTACTCAGCACAAGAGTGTGTCTCGTTCCCTTTTGTCCTGTCATAGCGCTGTTACATCCACTCCACGTTAAAGCTTTTGCTGCAGCCTCTTTCTCAGAAGCAGACACCCGGCTCTTATGGCTCATGTTGGATGTCGCATACAGTGTAGATGCGAACTGTGTTTAAGGGAGCAATTTATTTCTAAAGTTATTAATGCGAAACCATTACTAGGCTATATCGGCGGCTTTCTGTCATCAAAACCGTATCCGCAGCGATTGTGGGAAACCGGAAAGAGATATCATTTAAAAAGTAGTTATAATTGAAGGAGGATGATATTGAGGATGCGTCGCGAAAATTTTGGTGCCGATCGGATCGTTAGTTTATTAATTACAACCAAAAAAGGTAACAAAAGTGGGCGTGGTCAGCCCGAGAGTGGCGCGAAATTTTAATCACTCGAAGTGCAGTACCACGTGACACATCATGCGATACACCACGTGATTGGCCCGTGTGACCGAAAGATGGGCGGAGCCAACGCGTGGCGCGAAATTTGAACGTCCGAAATGAATACCGAAGTGAAAAGATTGGGGCTTTAGAGTTAATCGAAATCTAATCAATAATTAACAAGTTATAGAAACGCTTAATAAACAGATTCACAACAGCGCTACGGAACGAGGACACGTTTTATGAGTTCTGTCGAGCTGTGTGATGACTCCCCAAACGTGTGAGGCGTTCCTTCGCTGTGTCCCGTGGCTGACAGTGCATCACGTGGTCCAGGAAATAGTATAAATATGTGCTGGTTTTTCACGCAATAAAGAGTTGGTAGTCAGCGCCCGTCCTGTGTTTTTCGTGTTCCTTCTGTCCTCGTTCCGTAGCGCTGTTGTGAATCTTTTTATTAAGCATGAACCAACTAGCCCACACCAGAATCCTCTTATAGAAACGCCAGTAGTAAATGAAGATGAATTAAGGTGCATTAGAGTGTACAAAGGTAAATTATCAATGAAGGTGGATTACGTGGCTATGATGTGATTTAATGATATATTGCAATGAATTCAAAATGAATTAGAGTAAATCAATTGTTAGTTAAATGTGAAATAAATAAATCATTTTAGCATGAAATACATTATGCGTGAATTAAATAGAATAACTGCGTATTAATTATGTAAAATTGTGAATTAAGGGAATGAAGTGTGAAATAAATGAATCAATTGTGAAGTAAATGCAAATTATATAGTATTTATTTATTTATTTATTTATTTGAACGCTGAGAGTGCTGCGCGGCATAAAAGTGGTGTTAGTCATGAACGGCAGAATACGTAACAAAAACGCATAAGCCCGGTTGCGTGTAAAAAGTCACATAAGCTTCGGGCGTAAACGTTTTTCGTTACCCACACGTGCAAAGTAGAGTCATTGTTTGCAGACAGGCCTGCCTCTTGAAAATTATAGGGTAAGGTAGGTGAAACGATGGGGGCTTTGCATTTAATCTAAATTTAATAAATAATTACCAAATTATGGAAATTCCAGTAGTAAATGAAGATGAATAAAGGTGCATTCCAGAGAATTAAGGTGAATTAATTATATATTAAGGTGGATTAATGTGGCTATAATACTACTTAATGATACATTGTAATGTATTAAAACTCAATTACACTAAATCAGTTCTGAATTAAGTACGAATTCAGTGAACCAATTCTGAGGCATCAATGCTTTCGTATTACTCCAATGCGGTTTCCGCGCTGCCCTTTAACGTTTTTTTCTGGGCTTCCAGTATGAGCCCTCGAGCTAACAAACTAGTGAAGTGGCTTAGAGATCAAGTCCGTATGATGTCCATGAGAATGGGACTGCTGTCATTTGGCGGTGTCATAGTAGAGAGAAAGGCACTCTGATGCATTGCAGATAAAACACTCACAAGTCCCAGCTGCACTCTTTTTCCTTGCAGCTTCACTTTCTTGGTTCTCTGCAAGCAAGAAAAAAAAACTTTGTTACTAAGAAGTCGGAAAAATTATCACATACCGAGCGTCCCAGCAAAAATAACCCAGCTTTTGAAACGGACGAAGTGTCCTAGCATAGTGAAACCATGTGGGTGGTCTTGAGAGTCCCGTTGTCTAGTTTGCAGTATTTTCATTTTCCAAAGTTAAATATTAATAAAGACGAACTAACGAACTTGCTAAATATTGCCTTCAGGAATAAAGTGCCAATTCAGAAGTTCTAAAGCGTCTTGAAGTACAGCTGGCTGAAATGTTTGCACCAAGGTACCATTTACGTAATTTAGCCTTTTCACCGGCCTTAAAAGATGATGCGCACAAAACAAAAGCTTCGACGTAACTGCGGTGCTGCTTCAGCACCACAAAACGCATAGAAAAGAACGATATAGGCCTTTCTCTGGAGTGTTTTCCCGACGTTGTTTTAAGTGGGCACTGAGCGAGATATATGAGATATATACTTTTCTAATGTTGGATCGATTACTTGTGCTGCTTCTTTTAAGCTCGGTAAATAAGGCTGCTCAAATGGCATCTTGTTGCAAGTATTTCACCTCGGTGTTTTTTAAGACGCCGCAGAACTTTTGAATTGACATTATGTTCCTGAGCGAATAAATGCAATGTTAGCTACTTCTCTTTATTAATCAATTAACTTCACACAACAAAAATACTGCGGCTAACTAGTTCTTACTAATTAGTTTAGACGACAAAAAATAGTGCAGACTAGACCATGCGACTGTCTGCATTCCTGAGTTGATTTCACTGGGGCTGGGGCACTTCGTTTTTCTAACCTCGGTTACCTCAGCTGAGACACCTTGTATACTCAATCATACCGGGATTGGTTTTCTGCGTTTTTAATTTAATATGCATGGCATTGTAATTTGTGTTGACTGCTAGGTTGATCAGGATGCGCCACTGATCGCCACTAGGGGGCTGGATGGCACATCGAGCGCCCGAAAGTGAAGCCACCGGAAGTAAGTGGCCTTGTCCCGGAAGTCAGCCTTTGGCAGTGCACGAAATCGGACCTCAGCATTGTTTTTCAATTCCAGTTTTGGTTTTCCACTTAGCATTTCGTTGTTTCGCCGTTCTCGTCATTTTCCACGACAGTGCCCACCTGTTGCGCCGTCAACTGAGCGAGGAAACCAGCAAAGTCTTCGGGAAAGACATTTCAAAAATAAAGGTCCACTGCATCGCAATGGGACAACAATAGCATACGACAGGACGTTGCTACACGCAGCAAGTATGGAGTCTCGCCAGCTCAGCTCTGTGTCGTCCCGTTGCGCTAGCGTCGCCAACTCTGCTCTTTACTGTGATGCTTGTTCCCGCGCTCAAGCCCAAGTTATGCTGTCAATGGGGGATAAATTTAGGGAGTGGCTATTCTCCCGGCAGCCGTGAGAATTGTGTTTGCGAATTTCTCACAGCACTCGCTTCTCATTGGCTGTGCATTGTCACGTGACCACTGCCCGACCTCATTGGCTGTGCATTGCCACTGATGCACGTGCGTCGATGCGCGGATAGTTGTCCCGTCTTGCTTCGCACGTGTTGTTCCGTCTTGCTTCGCATGTGTTGTGACCTGCAGCGTTTATTTCTATCGCGCGCGGTGTATCAGTGAACATGGCGAACGTGTCCAATTGCGGGCAGCCGCAAACGCACAGTGACGACAGCGAAGTGGTTTTCGCAGTCGGCGACCGTTTTTCTTCATTCTCGGAACTTTTAGACAGGATAAATAAGTTCAATGGTGCGAACTGCGTGCAACTGTGGAAAAGGGACACGCGGACAATCGAAGCGGCAAAAAAGCGTGTTGGTCTTATCGCCAACAAGATGCCGGAAGCACTGAAGTATTATCAAGTGCGCTACTGCTGCATCCACGGCGGCATGAAATTTGTGAGCAGCACCAAAGGCACGCGGAAGTCATCGTAAGTACCCTGCTTTGATGCACGTTATCACTTGGCATAGACCTTGAGAACTGCTTTAAACAAGATTGTTGTCGTCATCGGGTGTCTTCGATTTGGTAGCTAAGTTCTGAACTGTCCCGACGTCTTAAGACTGTAGCCAATTCTTGAACAATGGAAGTGAGTGGGTGAGTTAGTTTTCCATGCTGACAGTGAAAGTGAGACATACAAAGCTATTACTTGCAACTGATTTACGTGAAAAACAGTTTTACACTCTTTGCAATCACCTGCGCATGCTTAAAAGACCATTACCAACGAGTCATGACTGGCACATTTTATCGGGCAACCCACATGCCCGATGTAAGATATGGCATCTCTTTTTCGGAAAACAAAATTGATGGAGCGCTTACGCAACCATCGCCCCCGCTCGTGCTATCTCAAAAGCCTCCAGGATCTCTCGTGTTATCGGACATTTGCTTTTGAAAATTATTTTAAATCGCAAACTGAAATCAATTGCGTGCAACAAAATCAGTTGCAAGTAAACGCTTTGTATGTCTCTTTTATTCTGTCGTCCTTGTCTTCTTGAGTGCTTTCACTGTCAGTGCGGATTCTTGTCTACACTGACAGACTGGGATGACAAATTGAAGAGACCAACTGGTATCGTTCTTGATGGCGTAACTGTCATTCGCGACACCGCATGCCATAAGAAAGTCTGTTCGATTTGGTTGCACTAGCTGGATCAGTTCCGCGGTGATGTCGCATGGTTACACGGTCAGTTCAGGATGTTCAAATGTAACTTGGCACTCCGCCGCTGCACTGGCGAAAAGAATGAAAAAATACTGGACTGCTTGAACTGGTGCAGCAAGTTCAGCCCCATTCAAACAGACCTAGAGTTGTTATCGAAAGTAGCATAGCTGGCCCTATTTGAAGGCAGTATCTCTGTTTCTACCCCTCCCTCCTTTGTTACAGAAAGCTTCAGTTCCCATAGCTGAATGTAATCTGTACCGTTCATGGCCCCTAGCGTTTACAAAAAAGTATTCTTGTGTGTCAGCTCTCTGTGATTACGCACAATATCGTTAAATGTTTGTGGTGTGCAATTCAGGATGTTATTTGGTTTGGTTTGGTTTATGGGGTTTAACGTCCCAAAGCGACTAAGGCTATGAGAGACGCCGTAGTGGAGGGCTCCGGAAATTTCGACCACCTGGGGTTCTTTAACGTGAACTGACATCGCACAGTACACGGGCCTCTAGAATTTCTCCTCCAAAGAAATTCCAGCCGCCGCGGCCGGGATCGAACCCGCGTCTTTTGGGTCAGCAGCCGAGCACCATAACCGCTGAGCCACCGCGGCGGCCGTTATTTGGTCATTTATTTCGCCTTTCAGCTCAATTATGTTTTGGCCTGTTTCTTAAATTTATAGTATCGTCACTTACTTTGTTTTTCTCATTATTCCAGAACATTCAAGCAAGACTGCACATTCAGCATTTATATTGCTGCCAACAAGGAAGGCACTCACCTTGAAGTGCGCTCACTGAACCTCCAACACAATCACGCCATCACTGAAGAACTCTTCAGGCACCTGCCCCAATAAAGGCGAATTGCGCCCGACTTGCAGGAGAAGGCGCGTAATCTTTTACGGCTCAAGGCCAATAAAGTGTTGGTAAGGGAAGAAATGCAGAATGAAAGTGGAAATGCTGTGCTCCTGAAAGACTTATCGAATATATCAGCTAAAGGAAGGGCGGCTAATACAAGAAACGACTTGCCAGAAGTTGTGCGTATTTTAACTGAAAAATACAAATCAACTGTACACCTCCTTACAGATGAGGATGATGAACTGCAGGGAGTGTTTTTTCAAGATAATCAAATGAAGAAGTCATTTCAAGACTTTCCAGAGGTGCTCTTTGTAGATGCAATATACAAACTCCTCGAGACCAGAATGGCTTGTTTTTTGGTAATTATTGAAAATGGCAAAGGTGAAAGTGAAATTTTAGCTGTTGGGCTGTTCACAACAGAAGACGGTGAAACCCTTCGATGGTTCTTTGAAACCTTTAAAAGCCTCAACCAAAGATGGCAAGCAGTGCGAGTCACAATGGCTGACAAAGATGTAAAAGAAAGAACCATTGTGAAAGAGCTTTTCCCATCATCTGCACTGCACATATGTGCATTTCACACATTGCAGGTCTTTCGCAGGGAACTGAGCGTGCATAATATAGGCATTACGAGAGGAGAGCAGGAAACAGCTCTAGATATCCTACAACGCATGGTGTATGCAAAAAAATGAAGAGGCTTATGAGGAGCTTTATGCCATGCTGCGGACATCAACAGCACCTGCAGTAGTGGAGTACTTTGACACCAACTGGCACTCCATTCATGCAGAATGGGTAATGGGTATGAAATGGGAGTCCGGGAACTTCTTAATTCAACAAATAACCGAGCTGAAAGCATGAATGCAAAGCTGAAGCAACTTGTTGAACGTTTCAGCTCTCTTTTTTTCTTTTTTTTCTTTTTTTACAGAAACTGTTGTTTGGACCCATAGCCTTTACGGCTAGTGAGGGGTCCAAATACAAAACAAGTACAATATTACTGCAGAACGTGTAAAATAAAAAAAAAACTTCAAGATTAACACACACAATTGAATTCATTCCTACATTTCCATGGAAATTAAATAGTGTTTTAAAGATGCCGAAAAGTTATTTTTTTCTTTAACTTCATTAGGGATTTCATTCCACACATGGGCTCCGTTGTATTATAGGAGTCTCCGGCCGTACATATTGTAACAAGGTGGTAAATTAAATAGATTGTTGGTTGCAGCTCTTGTTTGTTTCATTGGTAATCTAAATAAACTAAGGGGCAGGGGGTTGTTAGATTTTATTACATTGTTTACTATTTCAGCTATCATCAGTTTATATGCCATTGATAGGGGTAAGATACGAAGCTGCTGAAAGAGTGGCCTGCTGGGGTATGTATTATTTGAATAAGTTATCATACGAATAGCTCGTTTTTGAAGGCGAGAAACAGGATCTAGGTATGTTTTATATGTACCACCCCATGCTTCCAGGCAATAAGATAATTGAGATGTTTGTTGAAAAGTTCTTTTCAATCATCTATGCTCAACGAAATGAAAAAACGCATAAAGCAGCTGATATGCTACAAAAAAGAAGTGTTGTGCCAAATGAAGACGAGGCCAGTGAACTGTATTCAAGGTTGTTAACACCGTACGCCTATGATCGCGTTCAAGCGGAACTTTCTGCATCTATCGCCATAAAGAAGAGTACTGATGCACTGGCTGAGGCAAGTAAATTCTGTGCTACGGTGGAGCGCTGCACATGCTCTTTCAGGAAAGCTATGCTGCTGCCTTGTCGCCATATTTTTGCCTTCCGAGAGTCTGCAGATCTTTTAAAATTTGACAGAAACCTATGTGCTCAACAGTGGTGTTTAGATCAGTACCTGGAAGGTTGTGGCATGACAGCCACTGATGATTATGGTGGACAGCCAGTGCAGGTGAGCACTCGCAAAAATAAAAAAATTCTTTCTGCGCACCAGAAATTTAGAAAGGCAGCAGCCATTGCATCTAAGCTGGCAGACCGTGCATCAGAGGGCTCGACAGCAACATTCACAAGGAGGCTGAAAGTTCTAGAAACCGTTCTGGAATGTTGGAATGCTGGGAATGAAGTTACCATAAATGAGGTAGTACAGCCGGAACAGTGCAATCAGCAGGAGTTCTGCGATAATTGTGAAGAAAGTATTCAGCCTGAACAATTGCAACAGGAAAATGTTGAGAAGCCGAGTGTACTGGGTACTAACACCAGGCCAGATATGAGCAGCGCGCATCTCCCGCATGAAAATGGTTCACTAGGCAGCTCTGACACTACTGAGGTTGCCTGTCAAGGTCATCAGGGAATTTTTGGAAATTCCAATTCATTGTGTACAAGTGCTGAAGCAGAAACGAGGGACACACATTTGTCACGCGAAGAGGTCCTACACGGCACAGCTGACACTGCTGCGTCTTCTGGCTGCCAAGGTAAAACCGTCCAAGATGCAGACACACTGGATATGATGAAAGTGCCAGCTCCAATGAGAAAGTGTGGTCGGCCAAAAGGGCAAGTTTTGACCGTCATTGGCTTGCCAAAAAAAACGAAAAAGGACTGACAGGCATTATGGACAGCTTACTGTGAGGGAGAAAAAACTGAAAGTGTTGACGTGGCTAACAGGGGCAGGAAATGCAGCTGATGCTATGAAAGGGAAGCTTCTCGATGAAGATTCAGTCGAGCAAATGCCTGAATATGTCCACAGTGGTATTCGCGACGACTGTGTGGACATCAACTTTGTGCGGCGTTACTTTACCGAAGATGGATGGCAAGCGGTGGAGATGGTTGTAAAAATCAAAAAAGAGCAAGAGTGGAAGTGTAGTGAGTGCAACACAAATTTAGAAGATGAAGACTCAGTAAGATGTGACTGGTGCCTGACTTGGAGTCACCGGCCCAGTGTTGGACTAAACAGCCAACGAAAGACCAAGTTATGGAAATGTACAGTCTGTAGCAGTACAGCGACAAATCAGTAATTGTCCTTATGTTTGCAATTGGAAATTGTGTGAATAAACTGAGAAAACTGCCCAAATGTATGTAATGCTCCCTTGTAATGTCAATACTTTGAGTGGCTGACTCGCTTCTCTTGGTCGTCAAAAGACTTCTTTTCTACGCAGGCTGCCTAAATAAGGCACACGGCGACGTAATTTATTTGGAATGAAATTCTGTGCCATAGAGGATGTTTGTTTCACTGGAGTGTCGGTACCTCTGTCAGGATATCACGTAATTACTGAAGGTCATTGTTTTTTTCTGTGAACCGAGTACTAAACAGTCGACCTATAAATAGTAAACGGGAAGCACTACCGCGTGTGACGATAATTTGCAGCGCGATGCGCCCAAGGCCGCTGAAATGCGTTCTTCAGGTTCTTGGTTAGATGAAAACTTCGCGCAACGCCTAAAAGTGCTAATAATAATAATACTATTTATTAGCACTTAGGTAGCAAAAAGAAAAGTACGTGAGGCAACATGTATGGCTGGACCGAGAGGTGAAAAGCCCGCAGCGTTCCGCTGACGGGGTCGACTTCTGCACCAACGCTGCAATTGCTCCTCCAACCACATAAACTACTGAAACGCTGAAACCATGAATGATAATTAGAGGCGCCTGCCCGCAGAAGTCTAGGAACGCTCAACCGGTGGTAGTAGTTTTATTAAAATAATGAAAAAGGTAGGAAAAGAAGTTCAGGGTTCACGGCTGCCGGGAGAGAGCAACAAAATCTTAAATTATCATTTGATCACGCACAGCCGTAAAAATTGCGTTGCCGAAATTTTCACGGCTGCCGGGAGAATAACAAAATCTTATCCTACCGGCAGTTATCATGTGACCGTGTACAGCCAATCAGAGGCGAGTGCCGTGAGAATTGTGGGAGAGGAATTCTCACGGCTGCCGGGAGAATAACGAAATCTTATTCTACCGGCAGTTATCATGTGACCGTGTACAGCCAATCAGAGACGAGTGCCGTGAGAATTGTGGGAGAGGAATTCTCACGGCTGCCGGGAGAATAGCCACTCCCATAAATTTACGAAAGAATAGGTAGAAACCTTCACCAGGCAGACGACTTTGCAGTGACCATTTTATCTAAATATGTTTAGACCGGACCGGAGCGCGGGCTAGGCTTAAATCTGATGAAGTATGGACAATGGTCGGTTGGTACACATTAGCGCCTCCAAATGCATGGTACTGCTTTTTCGACGGAGCGTGTCATGTACTGTTTTGTACTGTAGCATGTTAAGCCTAATGGAATTTTATTCTTGATGCTTGGCGCAGTTGACTTCTAACAGCGCTTCTCGTCTTTCTTGTCAGTCATTTCTCTCGCGCTGTGCAGCTGAAACGTGGCTGTGCTTTGGAGTTAGGTTAAAAGCACGCCTGGAAGGTAAATGACACCCTGAAGCGATAAACAACACCTGCCATCATGAGAAGAGTCATCGTCCGCCACAAACTCTTAACTGAAACTGCGGAAGCTGTGGAACGAGGGACACTTCGATAGTAACGAAGGATTTCCGCGCCATCGTTAGCCTTCTCTTTGCTCCACGAAAATTTGGTTTAAGATGACCTAGCCTCATCGTAATTCCAGTACTTCTCATTTACGCTCGGAAGACAAGAACTAGACAAGAATATATATTGTTCAATAAACGCACTCTTTGCCGCGTCAGGGCTAGACTTGCAAGACTGTTTATTCTTAGGATTCTTCACACAATGCTCACATTTCTGGCGTTCAGCTTGCTTATTACTTTCATACAACAGCCGACATTACACGAGAACAGCGCAAAAAAACTGAGAACTAAAGGGCGAAAAACGCGACTTTTTGCTTGGTTTGGTTTTATTGAGTTATTGGGGTTTAACGTCGCAAATCCACTCAGGCTATGAGGGACACTGTAGTGAAGGGCTTCGGAAATTTCGACCACCTGGGGGCGGTTCTTTAGCGTGCACTGACATCGCATAGTACAAGCGCCTGTAGAATTTCGCCTCCAACGAAATTCACCTACCGCGGCCGGGATCGAACACGCGTCTTTTAGGCCAGCAGCCGAGCGCAGTAGCCACTGAGCCACCGCGGCGGAATTTTATGCAAATGCTAATGAGTAGGTGCGTGATTAGGAAGAAAAATAAAACATTAAATAGAAAAAAAAATGAAGAGAAAGTAAAAAAAAACAATGCTTTCGCATTTAAAGCATGGAAAAGCGCACAACGAAATTTTTCTGCGCCATTTATATGGATCTTCCTCTAACGAATACATCTGAGCTAGAAGCGAGCTTGCTTGTTACTTTTATACAACAGCAGACATTACACGAGAACAACGCAAAAAAAGAGAACTAAAGAGCGAAAAACGAGACTTTTTGCCTTAAAATACACAGGAGACACCCGACTTCCGGGACAAGCCGTCCAACTTCCGGTGGCTTCACTCACGCTCGTCCCGGAAAGCGGGAAGGCGGCATCCAACCATCTAGTTTGGTTTGGTTTGGTTTATGGGGTTTAACGTCCCAAAGCGACTAAAGCTATGAGAGACGCCGTAGTGGAGGGCTCCGGAAATTTCGACCCCCTGGGGTTCTTTAACGTGCACTGACATCGCACAGTACACGGGCCTCTAGAATTTCTCCTCCAAAGAAATTCCAGCCGCCGCGGCCGGGATCGAACCCGCGTCTTTCGGGTCAGCAGCCGAGCACCATAACCGCTGAGCCACTGCGGCGGCCCAACCATCTAGTGGAGATCAGTGCGATGCGGCGTTAAATCCGCGCTACTTCATGAAAGGATAAATTGCTCGACTGAAGCCAGTTATTCACTGCTCGCTAGATTGCTACCCAACTAAACGAGCAATCAGCTCCAATAATGCCCATAAACTAATTCTTTTGCGTACAGTTAAAATACCAAAAATAAAAATGAAATGTACTGATGTTGTGCCAGCAGAACGCAGTATTTCCTATTGTTTCAATGTTCAGGGCCCGAAGACGCAGAACTGATCTGGAATCGATCCAGATTATCTGCGTTTTAACTTCCTGTTATTAAAGCACACAATGCCCGTGGGCCCATGCACCTTGAGGTTAGCCGCCTGTGAACTAAATTTCTTGGTTCAACGCTGCCCTCGCGGAATAAAACATAATTTTTGACCAATAGCTGCCCTTGCTGGAAGATGAAGCTATCAAAGAAAAAAAAATATTACAGTGCCTTTTTAAGGACAGAGTTGGGTAACTCGGTGTAGTTTGAAAATTCTGGCATACGAATATCGAAGCGCGATGTTAAGGATTCACGCTATGGGCTGGACGTCGCCTTCGTTTTTTCAAAGAAGTGTGACTAAAAAATGAAGCAGCCTCCCACGGATACGGAACTGCCTAAAATATCAATGGGGCCAAGCGCCCTTACCAGTTTATATCAAATTCTTTCATCCACCGCCAACTTTTTGATGTCCGCCCTGCGACCTGCTTTACCTGTTTCGACACTGACTTCGCTAGAGTTCCAGAGACATCATAGATTAGATCCTCTTTGTGCACTCTGGTTCTCTTATGCTCATGTATTTATGCGTTCGAGGGATCACCGTGTGGTAAGGATGAAACTCTCTAAAGAAGCGAAGTCTGGGACATTGACGAAGTCGAAACAAAAGAAACGGACGTTTCACGTTCTCTATAGAACCATTCCACACACCATGACCACTGTCGAAAAAGACGGCTTGTAAAGAATTCAGCACCACTCGTGGGCTATGATAACCAGGTAGAATTTTTAGATTTTTATTTGACTGTAGAGAAGGGACACATGTTCGAAACACTCAGCACGGGCCGAAAAACCGTCGCTCAACTATAAATGGCATCATTCAAAGGTAGTAAAAAGTGGAATTGTAGTTTCAGCGTTGTCATCGGCGTTGTCAAAATCCTGTCACCATGCTATGAAACAATGCTTTGATGATCAGGCTAAGAGGCTTTGGGATGCAGGTTATCCAGATGAGCTCATCACTTTGGGTTCCAAAAAATAATTAAAAAGCTTAAAACCTCGGCTTTGCTGCCTTCTTCGCAGAAAGAACAGAAACGAGAAATTTCGCAGTCCTTCCCTATGTACACCGGCTCTCACATGGTCTTAAACAAAAGAGTGTCAATAAAATGAATTCAATTGTAGAAAATAAGGCTCGCAATCCTAATAAATCTGTAGCGTCTTGTGGCATTAAGCATAAGAAATTTTTGCCATGCTCTGAGGGTGTAGTGTATAAAATACTTTCGCCCTGTGGTCAAATTTACATAGGTCAAACGGGAAGGTGTATTAACACACGACTCAGAGAACATCATAACTCATTAGATTCCACCCGTTCCACTAATTTAGTTGATCATTGCCGAATGTGTCAATCCTGATTTCCTTCCTTACACTATAGTGAAATTTTGTATAAATACCCCGACCAATTGACCAGGGAAAACGTCGAAGCCTACCAAATGAGAAAAAAACCTATATTGCGCGTCAGCAAACCATCCCTGCTGCTGCGTGACAGTGAGGTTGCACGTGCCCTGTGGTTTTGTTCGGTGGTTGCCTGTTCCCTTATATTTGCCTGTTTCCTGTAATTAAACTTTAGTTAAGAGTCAGCGCTTCTCCTGTGCTTTTCTACTCTTCTTCTCTGTTTTTCGTGCTGTTATTTTTTGAAAACATACCGTTCTACCTCAACATGTTGGGCTTGACAAGCCTAGGCCTGGCTGGCGGATTAGATGGCATTGGTTACCCCGGCCCAAGGCACCCCTGACGCTTAATATTGCGTCAAAATAGTTTCCTCTTTCTCTCCATTTCATCGTCTACTACTTCTGCCCCTTTGCCTTCTTACTTTTCAGAACTAACCAGGATAACATCGATGGCCAATTGTCTTCCCTTAGCCGCCATGTACGCAGCCCATACCGCGGTAGAAAAGTGGCTCTAAATCAGCCGTGCATTGTCGCTGCACTGTATCTGTATATTATCAAGAGACCTTAACCATCCCACGCATTTTATTGATCTTTAGGGCAGCGTCAAAAACGGAGAGTTCAACATCCTGCATGCGCTCAAAAGACGGCCAAACTATGCCTCTGATGTGCATCTCAACAGTGAGTGTGATGACTTCAGCGTCACTCGGTTTTTGATCCACACCATGTGCGCAACGCAGTGCTAACACTTTTTAAGAAAAAAGAGTTGTGTTTTTTTTTCAAAATTTATTAGGCAGCTGTGATAGAACGTTATTCGCGACCAATGCCACTGGTATCAGCCACAGCGACGACTGCGGTTGACCTCTGCATTCTTTTCGCGTACACGATACTTGCCAGCTGGGGCCATGAATTCACTCTTGCCCCAATGAAAATTTTCAGCTACTGCCAACTAAAGCAGTGCGCAACATACTTCGTCCCTCTATCTTTGCTCTTCTATAGCATCCCGAACGTCTTGCTGAAATGATGACTGTCGACAAACTTCCTAGAGCATTCGATACCACAATCAGCATTCATTAAGGAAGCATACACAGAAGCTCTGAGTGCGTGCATTTGGCTAATATCAGGCATAAATACTGGAGTCTTTCAAAGCGCGAGTAAACACCTAATCAGAAGGCGCGAATTAGTCGTACGTAATAAAGAGGTGTATGTGCCCGTCGTATGGTCTGCGTCTAAGCTTGGGTCATGGCGGAATCGCAATTCTATGCGCGAACAATTCAGCAAATTGACAAGCCTGTGGAAGAAGAATGCAAATCAGCGCATGGCAGTCACAGAAGTGACTAGTGACAGAGTATTAGTATATGAAACTGTCTTGGCACTTTCTTGCCAACCAAGACAGCGGTGTGTAACTTACGACACAAATACACTTACAAATTCCATATCTTTCCAGCGGTGTTTTTCCGTGTAGGCTCCGCCCTGAAAAATAACCGAAGTGAGATTAAAATACGTGTTGCCTTTACTTTTAACAAGACTGATCACTCCTTGGCACGCTCAGATACACAGACGTATCAGGTACACAAAAATTTCCAAATACGGTGTGCATTTTGTGTAATAAGTCATTATCGAAAGGACAAATTCGTATGTTGGAGAAACCTGCCCAAAAAATGCAGTCAGCGCAGAAAACGTGCATTAAACAAGATCTCTGTGGGTAATACACGCAATTCAAAGTATCTTTTCTCAAAGGAGATAAGAAAAAATTTACACCACAAACAGATGCACGGACTACTATTTTAATAATGCAAGTGGGCGCACGTCTAACTTAAGCAGGAAAATAATGGTTCGCAGGGCTACACTGTTATGCTATTGGTGGCTGTACAGCAGCCGTATCACGTTTACGCAGCTTGGGAAGTTCTGTGTGCGCACTCCTATGTGATCCCGGATTTCACATTTGCAAGAGTACCCACATTTCAGAAAACAGTACTCATGGCGAGGGTCCACCAGGATGGAAGTTTTTTTTTTGCCAAAATGTTAATATATATTGTTTTCACTTCTGGCCTACGATGACGCCTCCAATGTCAAGTTCTCAAGGTTCTCTCTAAAGCTGCAGTGAAATCACTGTGCCTATAGTTGCTTAAACATCATGTACGGTTTACTCATAGAGCCTGACATGTGGCAAAACCTGCATGGAGTGATAAGCCAGCGCTGCTCATGTCGCACTTGCTTGCAAGCTATAATCGGATACAACTTCAACCCCCCCCCCTCCTCCCTCTCCCCCCCCCCTTCCGCGGCGGCTTTTCCCCATCAAATGACCTCCTTCCAGCCAATGGCGCCGGCGATTCTCATGAGCCTGCTAGTGTGACAAAGCAGGGATTCGTAGATGAAAGGGGATGGTCCCCTCCCTCCATGGTCAGGGATAGACCCCTCTTTCCATTGTGGTGCCGCTTCCTGCATTACCACGCTGGCAGGGTCATGAGAATTGGTGGACGCCATTGCCTGGAAGGGGACCTTTTGACGGGAAAAAGCCGCTGCGTTCTTAAAGGGACCATGAAAAGAATTAAAAGCCGCTTGTAAATGTTAGAAGTTATGCTCAGAAGCACTGACACCAAGTATGAGTCTTCGCAACTGAGCCGGCAATTTATTATGGCTTTTTAAAAATCGCGTTTTTTATAATTCGCGGGCCGATTGGTGTCTTCGTAGGGAGCGATTTTGAAACCAAAACCGGGAAAACAGACGTCACTAGTCCCATGACGTCGGTAGGCCACCACACGCTGTCATTCGCTCGAGCCGCGGCAGCTACGACGTCACGGGCACACTTCCGGTAGCGGTGAAAATCGTCTGCTCGAGGCGCCGCGCGACCCCCTCAGGCGAGCGCGGGCCAGGGCATTGCCTTCACGCATATGTTTTCAATTTACCTCTGCCGCCTCTTTCTGCCGGGAGTTCGGGAGCGAAGAAAGCGCCGAGACCGGAGAGACGCTGCCGACGCACGCTGCTCCTCGGGAGTGCGACAACCGGAAGTCGTAAACCGAACGTCAGCGAATGACGTATTCATGGGCGGAGCCCAGTCCCGGAGCTGTTTTCTTTATTTTTTCTTGGTGCTCCGCGCGTATGAGTTGAGGGGGGAGAGGAGGAGCGTGATTTTTAATCGTCTATAACTTCGTTGTTATTCATGCCAGCTCGAAAATTCTTTCGCTGGGGTGACGAGTGATGGATTGCCTATCTTTACGTAATCTCAATTAATTTGTTTCATAGTCCCTTTAAGTTGTACCCGACCATAGCGCAAAAAGGACGCGACAGCCGTCTTACACGTGCAGCAAATTAAGTTGCCACTCTTACCGCACTTCGCGAGCCACCCTTGAACAACTCACCCTATACTATGACCAAGAGCCCGAATATGGGTCGTTTTCATAAATGCTTCCCTGTCTCTCTCTCTCTCTTGCTACCTGTTGACTGGAACGCTCTGCCACGCTCACCTTTTGGAGCAGTTGTTCACATGCTGTCTGCGCAATCCCACTCCCCTCAGTCTAGTTAAGTGCAGAACATTTTTGAAGGTGGTCAGCAGTCACTTGACTAGTCGCACTTGACCCTGACGTTGCAAGTTGTACCAGAGAGGAAGCTAATGCTGTGCGGGTCTCTCTTAGCAGATGTGCTCTGCCGTGGTAGTGGGATGTCATTTAGAGTGAAGCGATTGGAAATTGTCTGAAGGTTCACTAGTCCACAAGAAGGTGGTTTTGCGTATTCGTGCCAGGTAAACGCAAGCATTGTACTAGATAAGCACACCGTTGCTCCAGGTTAACAACACGTGGTCAGCAGTGTATCTTTATCTGCACGACCAATCTTTTGCGTTTTTGCATCTTGGTTTTCAACAGCAGCTCCTTTCTAAAGAGTGCTAGAAGCATCATCAGTGCCATGCAGCCGATTCAGGTGGTTTATGAAACTTCGCGAACCAGGTAAGATGCCTCGAAGTGCTTGGGATTGGGCCCGCCGGAATATTCTGATTTCAATGGCTGCGCAGCTTGAGCAAAGAGGGACGTGTTCGAGAGACAGAGACAAGCGAAATGTTTTTATTCGAGGTTTTATTCCAGAAGACTGGAACGAAGAAAACATGTACACGTGACTACGGTCCGACGATAAACAAAAAAAAACAATAAACCACAGAAACACGCAGCGATGATAGCAAGAACCGAACAAACTAACCGACCAAATGTTTGGTTCCCCTACGCCCCCAACAGATGCACAAGCTAAGGCGACACTCATGTCAGTCTAGTATCAGCGCGCAAAATATTTAATTCCCTACCAGTGAGCACAATGGACGGGCAGCTAGCGTAATCACCACGAATATAAATAGAGGCCGTGAGGGAAGGGATAGAGGAGGGAGTGAAAGAAGAAAGAAAGAAAGAAAGAAAGAAGGAAGGAAGGAAAGAAAGAAAGGAAGAAAAAGAAAGAAAGAAAGGAAGAAAGAAAGAAAGAAAGAAAGAAAAAGAAAGAAAGAAAGAAAAAGAAAGAAAGGAAGAAAGAAAGAAGGAAAGAAAGAAAGAAGGAAAGAAAGAAAGAAAGAAAGAAAGAAAGAAAGAAAGAAAGAAAGAAAGAAAGAAAGAAAGAAAGAAAGAAAGAAAGAAAGAAAGAAAGAAAGAAAGGAAGAAAGAAAGAAAGAGGCGGCGTAGTGGAGGGCTCGGGAATAATTTCAACCGCCTGGGGATCGAACCCGGTCGCGCCGACCGCGTTTCAATGGAGGCGGAACGCAAAAGGCGCCCGTGTGCGGTGCGATGTCAGTTTAAAGACCCCCAGGTGGTCGAAATTATTCCAGAGCCCTTTACTACGGCACCTGTTTCTTCTTCCACTCCCACCTTCCTTTCTTCCCTTATGACGCGGTTCTGGTGTCGACCGAGATGTGAGACAGTTATTGCGCTATTTCCTTCCCTCAAAACCCAATTTCACAATTTTTCTTTTCACACAGAATTAATTGACTTTGTCACGATGCATAATCTTTCCAGAAAGCCGAGAACATTCTGTGCGTGGCACAGCATTTCCCGAACCAACGATTCCTAACTCTGCCGCTACCGGGGACAGCTTTTTTGCCACATGCATTTATTTTTCAAAAAATCGTGTGGTGGCGTTCTTTTCTCTCAACACTGCCATGCGATAAAAGTCTCTCGTTATTCTTAAGGCCGCATAAAAGACTGTCAAAGTTTAATGACCTCAACTTCCGATGAAAAAAGATCTGCTATCAAAAATATAGTCTGGGGTATGCGAAAGTAGCATTTACCGACAATGCAGTGTTGGCTCGAGTTTACATGACTAGTTCTTTTATTTGCTTAATCTGAGGCCCCCATGAAAACGTCCCGAACAAGGCACCTGACACGTGCACAAATAAATTACCAAGGGCTTGGAAGATACTCACCACAAACCTCTTGACTAGATGTTTTTTTCCCATATCGCCGACAAGGAGCACTGTAAAAATGTGGTCACTGAAAATAGTGGTCAGTCAGGTCAGCTTTACACTTTCGTACAGTTTAAGAAAAAAAAACAAATCGAAAGCTTCACAAAAAAAAGCACTGCAAAAAATCAGTCATGTAAAGAAAGACAACATCAACATATAAAACAATAAAAGCACGTTGTAAGGTATTGGTAGTGCGCGCGGGGTCATTGGGGCCGGTCATTCTTTCTCAGCACCCCGCCGCTGCCGTCTTCAATGGACCCCCCCCCCCCCCAACCACGCGACGGGAGTGGGCGGTAAGGCGCGCTCGAGAGCGAAGCTCCGTTCTCGGAACGCGGCCGCTCGCGAAGGCGCCGGGACGTACTGGTGTCCCTCGCCCCGCGGTGCCGATTGGCGTCGGCTAGGCAAAGAGCGGTGACAGCCTGGGGCTGAATAGCCGCCGCACGACGACCCCCCTCGTCTTAACGGCCACCAGCCGAGGCGCAAACTCCCGACGAACGTCTCGTTCGAAAAGTGTGCAGAGTTCCTGAAGATTAAGCACTGCCGGACGGAGCGGTGTCAGGGCGCCGTTGACGAGGGGGGGGGGGGGGGGGGGCAATAAAGGTGGTGTCCAACTGACGGCGGACATTGCGTCACGGTGCAGCTTTGTCACGTGAATTTGAACTTCCGGGTCTTTTCTGTCGTTTGGTTTGTGTGGGCATTGCTTGCAGACGTGCGGTTTCGGTCTTTCTTTCCTAAATACTGGCGCTCACATTGCTGGGAAAAGGATGTTGTGCGCTGCCTCAACCTGCAGAAACTTCATTGCAACGGGATGCAACATGTTCCGAGTGCCATCAAGTATAGGGAACCGCAAAAACAGTGCGTTGTTGCGATCCGCTGGCAGACTGCCTGCGACGGTCAACCCTATGCTGTGCTTCGAACATTTTGTTGGCGGCAGAGTTTGAGAGCGTTGTGGAAGTTGAAGAATTCGCTTAAGTAGGTTGTTTATCTCCTTGAGGAGCACCAATTTCTCGCTCGGAAGACTTCGGCTATGTGCCACAACCGTTCTCACATGACGGCGGCAGCACCGCGCGGGCTATGTTTGCAAATATATGCTGTTCGGCCTCCGTCAGTACAGCGTAACAACGTAAGATGTTAAAGGAAAGGACGATTATTCCTTAAACATTTGCGCTGAATGCGAGTAAACGTAAGAGTAGCGCAAAACCAGGACGACGGACACAAGGGGAGAGAACACACACCAACAACACAGGCGCTAACTTCTGACTGACGAAGAAAACCAAACCCAACCAAGTGAACGGAACCCGAGCAAAAGTAGCGCATGCGCTGACCTAAGATAAAAAAAAATTCGAAAAAAGGTGCGAAAAATGCGATAAAAAATGTGAGATCACGGATGTTTTGAACCCAAGAAGGCCAGCTCTCGTTTAGACAAGGAAATGGACGGAGTACTAACGCAGTTATCTTGTAAGGCAGCAATCTGTGCAGCTTCCACAATTGCTGCCTTACAAGATAACTGCGTTAGTACTCCGTCCATTTCCTTGTCTAAACGAGAGCTGGCCTTCTTGGGTTCAAAACATCCGTGATCTCACATTTTTTATCGCATTTTTCGCACCTTTTTTTCGATTTTTTTTAAATCTTAAATCAGCGCATGCGCTACTTTTGCTCGGGTTCCGTTCACTTGGTTGGGTTTGGTTTTCTTCGTCAGTCGGAAGTTAGTGCCTGTGTTGTTGGTGTGTGTTCTCTCCCCTTGTGTCCGTCGTCCTGGTTTTGCGCTACTCTTAAGTTATGGATCAATACCGACTTGCCCAAATTTCCACCCTGGTGAATGCGAGTAGCTCGAATTCTTAGCTAATACTTAAGGCGTGTGTGGTCACTGTCGTCAGCTGTCGAAACGGCGACACCGCGGCCACGCACGGCGGCATCTCGTTCGCTGGCACTGCTCTGGTCGCAGTGTTAAGGTACGTTTACGAGCACTTGTAAGAGTTATAAATTGTTCTATGAGGCCATTTTTGTTAATTTCGTGCTCAAACTGAAACACGTTTTCACTAGAACACTAGTCGACATGAGCACGCAGCAAGTGTGGAAAATTATAATTAAGGAACCTGTTACACATAAGTTCCCTGTTTGTGTGGACCCGCATGTTGCAGTAATGTTTCTTCGTTTCCTGTGTGCGGAGAAGGAGGCTGACAGACAAGGTGATCGCATTAGAAAGTGATAAGAATTATTAACCGCCTTTCTTTTCATACTCTGAGTCAGTAAGTTGGGAAAAGCTTCACTTCAGGATAACACAATTTAAAAAAAAATGGCAGCCAACATAGCCTAGCTGTTTTTCGCCTTTCATTGTACAGAATTTAGTAGAATTGACATTTGAGACAAATGCTATAATACTGAACTGTCACTGTGCAGCAAAGTGCCATTCGCACACTGTTTATGTGCTGAACATGCATATGAAGTAAATGAATGTCTACGTATATAGCTTGCATATGTAATGCATTGCATGCTTGCATGTAGTAATATTGCACTTAATGATTGACTAATTGAGAGGGACATTGGTGATTTCAAGAAGTGCAAGATGCTACAAGGAAGGCAGAGGCTGGTCTAATGGTCGTTGGGTCCATAACGATCAATAGTAATAATGCTCTAAAATTACGTTTTTTTATTAAAAATTAAGCCAAGGAACGCATTGTGTTCAGTCATTCCAGACTTTTTGGTATCACTAGTGTCTTAGGGATGGTTTATCAATGTGCAAGCTGTGCCACATTGTTAACGCCAAAGCTGAAACTGGATGAAAATGCCTTTTGTTCAACATTGCACAGGACTTCGTAACAGGAACTTATAGAAGATTCTGAAAACACCTCGTATCAAGCTTCTGTGTGTGCTGTAAAAGCTGAAGCATATTTTTTTTATGCTCGACCATACTATTTATTATAATTTACTATTTGTCACAAAGATCTCCTTAATTAAACTCACTTATTACATGCTGTAGAAAATGCGCTGCAAAAGGTTTTGCAAGACAAAGATATGATGTTATACCTACAGGAAAAGAAGAGTTTCTTGTTAATAGCTGAGTAACTTGCCCTCTTGCAGGTCAACAGTAAAGCTGCCCACGTCAAGAGCTTGTTTTGCTTTCGGCTCCTGTTGCTTACTGTTTTGTCTTTGTGCCTGACTATGTTTACGTTCAATAAAACTTCTTTTGGGGCTAGTTGGTGCATTTTGAATCTAAGAAAAGGAGCAGCACCAAAGCATGCAAACACAAACAAAGAAAGGAGAAGAGTCAAGCGCTGCAGTGCCTGTTGTGGTGCCTGTAGTGAAGCTCTGTAGCAGGCTTTGATGCCTTGTTTTGGCTTTAGGTTTTTATTAGGACAAACAGAAGGCAAGCTCATCTTTTGCCTAGCTGCTAGTGTTGTTACTTATCTACCTTACCTTGAACACTGTGCAAACAGTGCGTAAGTTTTACATCTCCACATTTCTATACATAGCTGGGCATCAACAGCTGAGGTGCCTATCATTGGCGACATATGTCTGTACACAGGCTGGTGGTTCATCTTCAACTAGGCTCGGAGCACGAAGTATAAGACAGCAAAATGGCTACAGGCTCTCCTCTGCTTTGATGGGAAGCAACATTGATTTTACATCATTGAAGCTAGTGAACGTTCAAGAGATGACACAAAACAAATTTAGCATTTATTTTTGTGCATTTTTTTCGTCTACCTAATGCAGCAACCAGCATCGGGAAATCGAGTACAGAAATTCTTAACATTCAAAGGTGCAAGTTAAATGTAAATGGCTTGTAATGTCCCACACCACCATGCAGGGTATGAAATGCATTGCAGTGCGGTTGCAGTGCATAACTATGCATAGTTAATTTTGTTTGTGAGAAAAGTTCTTGTGCATCCACCAAAGCTGCAGTAAGTGGACGCCTCTCACTGCTGGAATATACCTGCCATGTAACTTCCCATCTGGGCTCTTGGCGCACATAAGTAGAGGTTTTCAGCCAAAGTCTCGGTGCATGCTTGTCGGGGCATAATTCGTACATGCAGAAAACTATAGTGCTGAAAATTCAACACATTTGAAATGCAGTTGTATTTTTGCATTACAGCTCAACTAAAATTAAATCACATGACAGAGTTGTTAAGAATACCAGCTTCTGCAGTAATTATTCCGTGAAGCATAGCAAATATCCCACGAAAGCAATTAAGCTGACAAGTGCCGCTTGCTAAGGTTGTAAAACATTGACAGACTTTCGAGAGGAGGAGCGACACGTGGGCAACCAGGGACGCTGTAGTAGAGGCCTCCATATTAATTGAAACCACCGGGAGTTCTTTAACGTGCTGTGACATCGCGCAGCGCACGGGCGCTTTTCGCGCTTCACATCCATCAGAAACGCGGCCGCCGCGTCCCGGATCGGGTCCTCCGCCCTAACCGCTAGGCCACCGCGGCGTGTATAGAAAAAGAACCGAAAGTCCTCCGCGGATTTGCACGGTTCAAGCTCCTTGCCGTCGTAGCCAACCTGCTACAATGTGCCCACCAGTGCGCTCGTACGTACTGCTAGGCTCCGGTTGCTGCGCCTGGAGGCGCGAAACCTCTAGGAAATATGTACTCTAATATATATTAGAGAACTATGTAGCAGCCGTACGATAACCGTAACAAGAGGCGGACTTTTCAGCGAGTGAATGAAGCGTCCTAAACTTCAGCGCGAACAGACGACGCATGCCGAAACGTTCGCACTTACAACGCTTTTCCGCCCTTAATTCCAATACGGAACGTCGAGCGTGGGCATAATAATGCACGCAGAGCATGCTGACCTTTTTTACGACTTCATTCGCGCGTATTAACTTACTAAGAGCGAATTTAAGCTTGGTAAATCCGCATCTCAAGCAGAGCGCCGCACACACGCATCTCGCCGAAAGACCCGGAAGTCGGAGTACCCAGCATGCCTTGCGGCTCGTTCAGATTGGACACCACCTATAGTCGGCGACAGCTAGGCTAGCCGGAAACAGCGAAGGCCTGAGTTGGGTGACGCTACTGACACGGTGTCGGTGAGGCGGCGACTAAACACCCTTGGGAAGGCTAAGTCGCCTTGGAACGCAGGTCCGAGCTCGCAGGGGCAGTTACAGCGGTAACTGCCCGTTTAAGCCGATAATCCCTAAATCCGCTACGACGCCAAAGTGGAGGGTCATCGGAGGAAACCGATGGCACGTGCGCGCACAAGTGTGTTTTTGTGTTTGTTTTTACTTTTATTTTGCGAGGGAGAGAATGTTCTGCCCCGCACGTGCTAGCGACTGTGCGTTTGTGTTTCTTTTTGCTTTTATTTTGATATGGAGAGGGTGGTTTACCTTATAGAAGCTGGAGGGCTGGCCATGCCCTTAAAGAACCAATCATGTTAAGAGCGCAACTTGATTGGAAGTTACCAAATGTGGGCCGGGCCTTGAGGTCTTTAAAACCGGGCCCCGGAGCCGGAAAAAGGGTTCTGGGCTAAGGTCAGGTGCTATGCATCTTCGGCTATACCGAGTAGGGGCCTCCCCTAGTGTTAGCGAGTTCCGCCTTTTTGTTGTTTGTGTTTTTGCTGCTGAATTTGTCTCCAGTGCCTAAACTTGTATGTGATGTAAATATCTGTGTATAAATCTCCAAGTAATCCTTTTATATCTGCGTCCCAACTCATCGCAAGACCGTCTCTGACAGGGCACTCCTGGTGTAAGGAAGGAGGAGAACCTGAACTTTACTCACGTGTTCAGTGCAAACAACAAGTACACTCAGCCAACAATGACTGGAGTGCAGCATTCAGGCGATTCGACATGTAGAGGCACACACACACAAAACACTACAGCTGCGACTTCAGTTCGTGATTGGTGGGTGCCCTCGAACAGGCTACCCAGATAACCCGCGATCCTATTTTTACCTACAAGACTCAAGAGGATGGCGACCTTTTGCCACTGGTTAAATAAAACTTTTCCACCTCCTTTTCCACTTCAAAATGCTGCTGCTGGTGACCGTTCCTGCATAGTCCAATTACTGCACAGTATCCATGTGAAATAATGCGATAGCCGCGGTGGCGGCTCAGTAGTCGTGTTGTTCGCCTGCTGTACCCAGGGACGCGGGACCGAATTCCACCTGCTGCGTCCTCATTTTTATAGAGGCGAAATGCAGAAAAAAATTACTCTTAAGTTGCGTAGTTCGGCCAAACGCGGTAGGTGCGCTAGCCGTTTGGCTTTCACTTCGTTTCCAGTGTTCACGGATTAGTGTTCTTCGGATAGCGATACAGGTTAATTTCTATATATGCGGAATTGGTCATTCTCTACGCTCATAGATTCCTGGGAGTCTTCCTATCACTCCTGGTGCAGTGTTGCAGCGGCGAAGCGATGCGCCAGTGTCCTTCTCTGGCAGGTGCTGACATCAGTGGGACTTCGGTTGCTTCAGTTCGGTTGAGATCCAGATTCCTCTTCTATTCCCGAGCACCCTTACAGGGATAATTGAGCTGCTGCCTGACACGGTTGGCAGGTTGCAAGGTGTGTGTGTGTGTGTGTGTGTGTGTGTGTGTGTGTGTGTGTGTGTGTGTGTGTGTGTGTGTGTGTGCGTGCGTGCGTGCGTGCGTGCGTGTGTGTGTGTGTGTGTGTGTCTGGTTTATATCTTTATAGCCTCAAAAAACGAAGCGATGGCTCACACGAGGTCGTTACAATCGACAAACAACTGCCAGTTTATCTCGAAGTGTTAAAACAAATGCGATTCAACAACGGTTCACAGAAAGATTCCTCCGTAACGTCGCCATGATGTATTACATAAGGCGCCCCCTACAGGCCGTGAAAGTAGATATGAAGCTATAAAAGTTCAACAGTGCAATACAGGTGTCACCACTGCAGTCACTTTCTCAATCAAACCAGACATATTCGACGCGGGAATTCCTGAGGCCAGGCTATTTATCTATTATCCTGCAAACTGTGATCGCTGGGTGCTTCCTCGGTCTTTATGTCGTGCTTTTGAATGAAGTGAGTTGAGAAAACGATTGATTTTAAATTGAATTTTTCTTCAGCAACAAATCCGTCTTGCTGCCGAACCAGTGTAGCAGAAATCGAAAAAGGTCGTTTCAACCCCGTACACTTTAAGGGATCACTGGGGACAAATAAAAAGCTTGACCTGAAAAATGGAGCTTTTATAAGAATTAAAATATTAGAAAACGAAACACAAGTGTCGCCATCATCGAGCGATTTCGCAACTAAAATGCATGCGTCATATCGATTTCTCAGAAACTACGCTGCACCACCTTTCAGCTCAAAATGGTTGTGACCCCTCCTCGATAAAAGTGGCACGAACTTGAATCAATTAGGGGGAAAATTTTTTAGCCAATTTTCTCAACTGAAAACGCGCCATTTGCTGCCGCATAAGCATCGAAATAGGGAGAAAGAAGAGCAGAATCAGTTTTTTGCTGAGAACAATAATAGCGTGCAATTTTCTTTGGTGTCCCTTTATTTTGTGTTGCGTAACGGCATTGATGTTATGAATGCGCGTTTTTCAAAAAAAAAAACAAAGACTAGGGGTTTGGAAATGTTGCCTTGAGGAGTGCGGCGTCCTAAAGTTGTTTTTTCCTTTTAGTTTTGTAGTGAAGTTGCGGGACATATCAAACAAAAAGGGACTCTCGATTACAATATAATGCCACTCACACATGAAGAAATCACTAATTATACAGGGTGATAAGAATCAAGGTTTAAAATTTCTTAAAACAACGCACTGAGTCGAACGTGAAATAAACCTCTGCACATAAGTTATGCTGCCAGGGATACATAAAATGTGATGATAATTCTCACTGTCAGTCTCCTAATTACTTAACACATGATGAAGTTTTCGTCCCCTACGGCTAGCGGGAATATTTATACTGGAAGCACGAAGGCGCTCACATCGCTACTACTATATTTCATACAATTGTTCTAGAACATGCGTGTTCCAAGATATTCACCCCCAAAGTTTCTACTCACTTCACTTAATCACGCATGCAAAGCGGTGACATTCGTCGAAAAACTACTCCCTAATGTGGCATAGATGTTGCGTCGGGCGTCTCTTGAATACTGGTAGCCAAAACTGAAAGAGAAACTGTTATGAGCCTCACTGGTCGCTCGACGCCGTTGGCAGCGGAAACGCCGATTCACGTCTGGAAAAGTTACTCGCCAATCATCAATGCTTCGCATGCCCAATTACGCGGACCAAGCAAAACATTTCCAAGCGAATATCTCCGAACACATACGAGCTAAAGGAATTTTACTAAATAGAACTGTGTAAGGATAACACTCCTCCGAAATTTACGATATTAACATGCACCGCTTGCAACAGTCACTGAACAGTTCATTAATCGATTTCATGTAATTAGGGGGCAACGACAATTATCAACCTTTGCATCAGCGTGGCCAAATAACTTATGTGCAGATGTGTATTTCACGTAGCTGTCAGTCGCTTATTTTTGAGGAATTCAGTAAAACTTAATTTTGACCATCCTCTATAAGCGTGTCTTGCCATGTTGTGCCTGCGTGAAATGAAAGCCGGACATGACTGTTGATATGGGCATCGCAAGATTAATACTATAGCAGTTCTTATTCAATTCAAAAGCGAGAACATCGCTCTTGAAAAGTGTTAAGAAATCCGCCTGTATTCCTTCGCTAGCTGCCAATATTTCTATGTGTGTTTCTGCCTTCTCGTTTCATTTGTGCCGTTCGCGTTTCTTATGATTCTTCATGTGAAGAAGCAAGCTCTTGCCAAACTCATTGAAGAATAATGCCCCTCCATCTTTTGGACCGATGAATGTACAGGCGTGAGCAAAGGCGGCAAGACCACGTCTCCAGTGGCAGAAGCAGCTGCGGGGCGCACCGCAGCGCTGCTATGCTCGCTGCGAGGATGTCCCAAGCATGGAAGACAAAAAAAAAGAGCTTCTTCCATGGCCACAAGAGACGACCAGCTTCGCCCTTGCTCTGGTGCTTATCAAGCTTAATAAATTTATAGTGTGGCGTTTGGTTACTCTGCTGCTGACGATCGTGACGGATGGGAGCCCATATCACAAAGTGTGCAGGACACGACAAAGTTGCGTAGTAGCGGAAAGCAGACGACAACGCGGCGTCAAACGACTCCGCTCCTGGTTGGTTTGATTTTAGTTGCACTGATGTTTCATATTCTCTCCACACTAAGGAGTGGCTTATTTTTACGTTGAGTTGTTAACTCGCTTCCACGATGCTTTCGGCTTCTTACACATCGAATAGCATATTCCAATCGGCGATCCAGAAAAGGCTCACTTGCTTCGCAAACCGGAAAGACCATTTAAAAGGGTGATTTGGATTACATTCTCAGCCCTGGTTGGCAACCGCGAAGTAACGACGTGTTTTGTGTTCCTTCGGTTGCTCACCTTTTTCGCGACCGTCACCAGCAGAGTAGCCGAAAGCCGCGCTAGAAATTTATCAAGCGCAATAAGCACCCGCGCGAGAGCGAAGGCTAAGTTTGTCGCTACTCGGGGCTAGAGTCACTGAAAGTTATTCCAGTGACTCCACTCGGGGCTAGAGTCACTGGAATAACTCTACTCGGAGCACTCTCGCAGCACCACGATGCAGCAGTTCTGCCGCCGCAGCCGTGATCACTCCACTCTCGCTCATGCCTGTAGGTTTCTTGTCTTAGCCTTTCCCATAATGCAATATAGCGGAGAGAGAGAGAAAACATTACGGGGACAGATGCACAAAGAAAATACAGTGGGAATCACCATTTGGTCAGCGCGCTACTCTCGTCGCGGACAGCTGTGACTACATGGTTGCCGCCCCTGCCGGCAGTAGCGGTTGGACGGCGGTGGTGGTTCGACAGCTTGGTCGCCATGTGCTCGATCATTTCCTCCACTCCTGCGCCACTCTTGGCGCTGACCTCGAACGACGCAATGCCCAGCTGGTCCGCCAGCTCCTGTTATGGAGGCAGTGGGGACACGTAAAGCCGTGAGCAATGTGAGAGGAAACAACGTTTTGGTGATAGCTACACTAAATTTGAGATTACAAAATAGCCAATTTTCTGGTCATAACTAAATTTCAAATTGACTACTGTACATTGCACATCAAGATGAAAACTAGTTATAAAAGAAAAACCTCTGCTTGGCACACATTATCAATACGTTAATGGTGAAACTCTGTTCCCTCTCATTGCTCATGATTGCATACGTGACACTGGAGGGCGGGGGTATACGGACAAGTATAGGAAGACAAGTATGCTCAGACAAACGCCATTCGTGTCCTACGATGCCTCTTTTCAAAAATGGTCCTCGCGCAGGTCACACATATAACTAATAAAAACTACTTTCTTATTGTCCTATCGAGGAATAGGAAACGTATTTCACCATACATAGCGAAACAAAACACCAGTAAAGGAACTACCGCAGCGGCTTTTTAACCCCGCTATGGCTACACTTGCACGTACCCGTGCAATACAATCTGCAGAACTGCGTGATAGAGAGCAAAGAAGAAAAGATTGCATCCCAAAAATAGAAAACCGACAGTGGTGTTTTATGTGTATCTTTGTCGCCGTGTACCATTCAATTTATGTGGAAAAGAATCATTTGTACCTAGCTGAGAAACATTTTTTTCCCTCAAGAACTTTTAGGTAAGAACATGAAATATACAAGCTGCCATTTAGAGCATGCAGATGACGGTTTTCCGAAAGCCTGGACCTCGCGGATCGGCCAAGACGAATGCTGAAAGCTTCACGTGTGCGCAGGTAAATAAAAGGTTTTGTTTGTATAAAGCATTTAAAATATCAAAAACTTATGAAATATTCTGACATCTACATTTTATGCCAGAGAACGACATCACTTTCTTTTTCGCTTTGCTGCAACCACAAGAGACGCTTAAAAAATTTTAAAAATATGTGCTATACTCGCCCTTGCTCTCGCATTCTCAACCACTTTTCCGGCCTCCAAGTCGCTCTTATTCCCCACAAGGACTTTCACTATATCCTCACATCCTGAATAGTCCATGTCTTGAAGCCATTGTTTGGTATACTCAAAGGACACCTGCAAAACAACAGAGAACAGAAAAAATAAAGTAGCATCACTCAAACAAGAGAGAACACACAACACAATAATAGCTTATTAGTTCGTAAAGCAAATGAAATTCGTTTTCCCGCAGCCAAACATAAGTACACGTAGAAGATCTATTTTGCAGAGCACACGAGGTACACTCAAGAGCGCATTATCCCTGGGCGAGTCTATTTCTCAATTGTACATTGAAGTACAAATAAAATAAAAAGAAAACAGAGTATTCCGGCATGTGGAGGCAATGCACGGAATGTCATCGGACGAGCGGCATGCGTACCATTCAAAGTGATTTTATTATTCATCGTGAGATTGCGCGGTAGAGGCCATGCTTACCGCATCAAATTGACGCCCCAAAAAAACGGCAGGGTTCTAAAGGAGTTACACCGAGTAGACGGGCGAAATCATGTGTTTAGCCTGGTTGGCTCTTGGGTTTACTTTGCTGGGTCGTCGGGACATCTGGAGATGATATAAAACTGAGGTTAAGCTCTGATCGAGGTTAAGCTGATCTGACCTCTTCGCACTGAACATGGAAGTTGATGAAGATGACGATATGCAATACACAGCGCTAGAATTAGTTTAGTGTGCTAGTTTAGTGCTCTAGTGAAGCCTTCAGCCAAGTTGATCTGTTGCGCCGCCGCGGGTGCAAAACCCAGTCCCAGCAATGTGTATTTTATTTCTGCATGGCCTCTTGCTATGCTAGGCTTGGCCAAGGTCACCCTCGAGTTGTATGCACGTGGCACAACGCTCCTCCGAACTAAAGGTAACAGTGTGAACACCGCACTACTATGCCACCGCTACATATCATTCACTTGATATGGATTATGGATGGATAAGCAACCATGCATTACTGTACATGAGGCACGCTGGCAAGCTTGACGCACGCTCATACCTTACGCCACTATACCCATAACTTGCACCTCATCACACACCACTTCATACAATGAATGAAGCCAACAGCCACAGAAACCAAGGGGCACAGGGGATTTTTTTCAAATTTATTTATTTTGTGGTGTTGATCAATTTAGAATATTACTGAATATGTTATCGCTTAAAGCTAATTGATTAGAAAAGCAGAAGAAAAAACAGCCACATGCCGCCGGTGGGATCCGATAGCCTAGCATAGCTTCCACCCTCTCCGTTCGATGACGTTCTACGTCACACCTGCGGTAACTCAGGACGTTCTACGTCCGCCGCTTATGAACGTGGGTGGCGCTGTTGAACACTCTCAAGGTTAGGTTACTTGTAAACATAAATACCCCCGAAAACAGAAGATTTGACAGCCGTCGCCGTAGCTCAGAGGTAGAGCACCGGACGCGTAATTCGGAGGTCGTGGGCTCGGATCCCACCGGTGGCATGTGGTTGTTTTTTCTTCTGCTTTTCTAATCAATTACTTTAAGCGATAACATATTCAGTAATATTCTAAATTGATCAACACCACAAAATAAATAAATTAAAAAAAATCCCCTGTGCCCCTTGGTTTCTGTGGCTGTTGGCTTCATTCATATTTATAACGAGCCCCTCCCCCCTTCCCTTGTTTGCTCAATTGCTTAGCGAGGGCCTCGGTTCTGGCAGCCTTGACGTCATAGGAAGCATAAGAGGGTTCTCACGCAGCTTCCACCCTCTCCGTTCGATGACGTTCTACGTCACACCTGCGGTAACTCAGGACGTTCTACGTCCGCCGCTTATGAACGTGGGTGGCGCTGTTCAACACTCTCAAGGTTAGGTTACTTGTAAACATAAATACCCCCGAAAACAGAAGATTTGACAGCCGTTGCCGTAGCTCAGAGGTAGAGCACCGGACGCGTAATTCGGAGGTCGTGGGCTCGGATCCCACCGGCGGCATGTGGTTGTTTTTTCTTCTGCTTTTCTAATCAATTAGCTTTAAGCGATAACATATTCAGTAATATTCTAAATTGATCAACACCACACAATAAATAAATTAAAAAAAAACCCCTGTGCCCCTTGGTTTCTGTGGCTGTTGGCTTCATTCATATTTATAACGAGCCCCTCCCCCCTTCCCTTGTTTGCTCAACCACTTCATACA
Organism: Amblyomma mixtum; assembly: GCF_055824585.1. Taxonomy (NCBI): domain Eukaryota; kingdom Metazoa; phylum Arthropoda; class Arachnida; order Ixodida; family Ixodidae; genus Amblyomma; species Amblyomma mixtum. Next base: position 107,055,544 of record NC_143019.1, on the reverse strand, counting down.
GTTACTAATTCCCTCGACTGGCATCAGGAATTCACAGCATACTAGCGGTTGCCGAAAATCACATTGCCACAAGGGCGAACGTCTTTTCACTAATCTTTTTTTCTCTTTCAACTGCGTAGTTCATCGTTCACACAAAAACATTCGTACAGCGAGCTCACACTTCTGTGTATTAGGCCAAGTTTAGGCAACAAGCCTCATTTACCAGTCCTTCCCTTAGTATGGGCACATAAAGAAAGTGTGGCATGTTCTTTGCATTTCTGCGTATTATTTCCAGGCCAAGGTAAGGCAACAAGCCTCAGTTGTGTAGTCGCCCAGATTTACCAGTCCTTCCCTTGGTATGCGCACATAAAGAAAGTGTGGCATGTTCTTTGCATCCAAGCATGATAGAGCTGATAAAAGAGCAGATAATATCTCGTGAAACACGCCGCACGTTTCAAGGCAAATCTAGAGGAGAGTTTATGACCACATGCAGAAAAAAATTAACGCTGGTTGGTCGCAACTCTCCCGAACCTCAACGCAAAGCGAAAGTTGCTTTCAGTTAATTTTTTTATGTTTAGTTTTGTTCTATTTTTGTTTCTCAGATTACTTTTTGTTCTACTTTCTTTTCTTTCAAGTTATATTTAGTACCTAGTTTTTATTTATTTTACTTGTTTTGTATTTGTTCCTCTTTGTATTTTTATCTTTTTATTTTATTTCATTTCATTATTTAATTTTATTATCGTTTTCATTCTTGCTTTATTATATTTATTTTGCGCTCCACTGCCTCCCAACGTCCTCTTGCATATCGACGTGACTTTGAAGAACGGGTAGACTATTTTGTGCTTTTTATTTGGCGCTCCAGTACCTCACAAGCTCGTTTTTCATACCGACATGACCTCAAAGAACGGGAGCAGTAGTGTTCTCGCTCTATAACAACAGCCCTAGCCTGTTTTAGGCTGAAGTGACGCGGAAGGCGTCGCTACTTTATCACTTTCTCCATTCATGCGACCTTGACTGTCGCCGTTCTTAGACAACGGTGCCATGACAATGATGGTTAACCGAGTCAATGCAATACTAGTGATGGACCTTCTCGAGGCAGAAACGCGTGTGCTGCAAAAACCAAAGTAATATTCAACAGTCTAGCAAAAGAACAGCAGTTTTCAGTTGGTGGCGAGGTGCTGGAAGTAGTAAGAGAATATGTCTCTTAAGGGCAGGTAGTGACAGCTGATCCGGATCATGAGAGGGAAATAACTAGAAGAATAAGAATGGGGTGGAGCGCATATGGCAGGTTCTCCCACATCATGAATGGCAGTTAACCATTATCTCTCAAGAGAAAAGCATACAACAGCTATATATTACCAGTACTCACCTATGGTGCGGAAACGTGGAGGCTAACAAAGAGTGTTCAGCTTAAGTTAAGGACACCGCAGCGAATTATGGAAAGAAAAATGGTAGGTGTCACGCTAAGAGATCGGAAGCGCGCGGAGTGGGTGAGAGAACAAACGCGGGTTAATGACATCCTAGTCGAAATCAAGCGGAAGAAGTGGGCGTGGGCAGAGCATGTAATGCGAAGGCAAGATAACCACTGGTCGTTAAGGGTAACGGAGTGGATTCCAAGAAAAGGCAAGCGTAGCAGGGGGCGGCAGAAAGTTAGATGGGCGGATGAGATTAAGAAGTTTGCGGGGATACGGTGGCCGCAACTGGCGAAGGACAGGGTTAATTGGAGAGACATGGGAGAGGCCTTTGCCCTGCGGTGGGGATAGTCAGGCTGATGATGATAATTGCGTGCACTGAATTCAATTCTGACCTGTCAGGTATGCACCTCCACAGCAAACATTTGCTGATGACTGCAGTGAGCAGCATAGAAGGTATCGGTAAGCGAACTCGCTGCCTCGTACGCATTATCTAGTTTTCCTGCAGTCATGCACAAACTGCACAGAGCAGTGGACTGCGGCGGCGAGAAATATTGGGGTCGTTTTTGATTGACATGTTAGCCGCATACGCACTGCATCGGTGACGTCGTAGACTGCGATGACCCCTTGCGCATCCCGTAAGTAACTTGCTGATGTGCAGCCAAGCCCGTCTTCTGCGACGTACTGAGTAAAAAAAGAAGAAAAAGAGAGAGGAGTAGATTTGAGGAAAGCAAACGCGCGGGAAGTGTGGCATCTATACTGAAACGTTCCATATGAACCCCACCTCGTGAATAACGGGAATATGGAGTCCATACGTCATGAAAAAATATATGGAAATCCATGTTCTTTGTCGTAAACTTTCCATATAGTTCCCGAATGATTTCTATATAGCGGACATGACGTCAGATCGAGTCCTTAAGTTAACCTACGTGCTTTGCATATTCTTCATATTGACTCCATGTGCTCCATAATGACTCCAATAAGCAGTATGCAAACAATTAATCATGGTACTCGTCACATGGAAACTTTAAGTAGGGACTTCAAGGCGGCTGCCTAATCGTTCCTCCAACTATGGTGGAAGGGAGGAAGCGATCGAAAACAGTGCAGTCGCAGGCAGCCAAGAAACACAACAAGCTTCTCACCTCTGCTCCCTCCACCCTCTCAACTAAATCAGAAAATTGGTTTTTGAGGAAGGAAATGGCGCAGCATCTGTCTCACATCTCAGCGGATAGCCTTAACCACACCAAAAACCAAAATCTGACAATAATTGCGTAAATCAGCTGGCGTAAAAGATATATCAGCTGGCTGGGGGCACAGAACAAAGACAAAAAAAGCAATTCTTTGCTGAGGCTCACATTCTAGGCTGATAAAAAGGAATACAGCTGCACTGTGCTTTAACAAGGCTGTACAGAAAAACTGAGTTTGGAGGCTGACCGGTCGGAACCCTCAAGAAACCCAGCCCCCTTGTAAACGGCGCCGGCCGAAGTGGCATTGAAAACAATCATAAAGAAGAGCAACAAAAAAATCGGCGCAGATGGAGATCGAAAAAAAGATCAATTTTTCCCTATGCTCAGGCAGTGGGATACAGACTGAAAAAAACTAAGCTTAACACTTAAGACACTTAGCCACTTAAGCCTCGCCTTAAGCCTATGACGTGATAGCGCAATAGGTTAAGTCTCATACGTGCAGAATAGGACATTCTTTACTTTACATTCACAGATTCATGGGAGTCCTCTTACTCCTCCTGGTGCAGTGGTGCAGCGGTTAAGCGATGCGCTACTGCCCTGCGATGGCAGGTGCTCCCCGTGCCGGGCCTTGTGCGGCCCCATTGCTCTTTCCAAGCGACCAATAACTTATTTAACTGACAACTGCCACGGTGCGCAGTCACGTGACCTAGGTGGCCCACGTACTTCCTAGGTTGCTCTCTGGGGACCACCTGGCGGATTTTCTGCGTAACGGGGACTCCAACGCTATCGCGTTAAGAGTAACCCCCCCACTTCCTCCCACCTTCAACCCTGCAGAAGAATTACGTCACATGTTTGAAGCCGCTGCTTGGAATAAAAGTATTGAGTAGAGTAAAAGCGCCTAATTTATTTAATAACAGCTCAAAGATCTCGTCGAGATTAAATCCGACTAGTGTCGCAGCTTTCTCGCAAAAATTTAGTGGTCGCCCTGTCAGTGTGTTTTTAATTTTTTAATTTTCTGCCGGAATTGTCATGCATATTAAGACGAGGACCTTCTCATAAAGGCAGTTATAAGCTACATCTAACTGAATTTTGCGCTCTCATTTCTCTACTGTCCTTGTCGATGTTAATATTAGTATATGCCTTTAAATCCGTAGTACAGGTCGTTTACTAAGTGATTAATTGTGAACAAATCTTTCAGTGAGCGAGCTCAGCTTCTGGGCGTTATAAACCTCCATAAACTTTGCCTTTGGTGCATGACAGCCTGAGTTGTTTATGTCCCATAAAACGCAACGTGTATTGTAAGACCAGGAAATGGGAAGAGGTTCTAGTTATGACATACATGACGGCATAGGCAGCCATAAGATTTCATCGTAGCATAAGACGGTACTCGCACAGCTTCCGCCCTCACCGTTCGACGGCATTCCTACGTTGCACCCGCGGTGCTACAGGACGTACTACGTCCGCCGCTAGGGGTGAAGATATCCTGGTGAACATTATCAAGCTTCGGTTACACTAAGCATAAATACACCCGAAAGCAGAACATTGCACAACCGTCGACGTGGTGCAGTTGGTAGAGCACCGGAGGCGATATTCGCAGGTAGTGAGTTTAGATCCCACTGGCTTCATGTGGTTGTTTTTTTCTTCTGCTTTTATTAATCTGCCATTCATGAAAACGACAAGTTAAACGAAAAAAAAACATCCCTTACGCTCCTTGGTTTTGGTGACTGCTGGCTTCCATCGTGAATACTTATTGTTAGTTACGAGGGGGTACCCAAAAGAAACCGGACTTATTTTTGTTTGAACTTATTTGGTCACATTTTAAGCACAGACCTTCAATCTCCTTCAAAGTATTCCCCACTTTCAATGATACGCTTGTCGAATCTTTCATTCCATTTTTCAAAACATTGTTTAAATTCATCTTTTGTGATGCTTGACAGTGCCTCCGTCGTTTTTTTCTTCACCTCTGCAACATCAGCGAAACGCTTTCCATTCACCTATTTTTTTCATTCTAGGAAACAAAGAAAGTAGCACGGGGCAAGGTCGGGAGAGTATGAGGGTTGAGGAATAGGGATCATGCCATTTTTGGTCCAAAATGGTCGTAGAGACAGGGCTGTGTGAGCAGGGGCTTTGCCATGATGGAAAAACCAGTCACCCGACCGCCACAAATCTGGCCGCTTCCACCGCACACTGCTGCTCAATCTTTTCAAAACATCCAAGTAGAAAGCCTGGCTAACTGTATGACCCTGCGGAACAAATTCTCAATGGGCGACTCCTCTCAAGTCGAAAAAACAAATCAGCATTGTTTTAAGGTTTGGTTTCACCTGACGAGCTTTCTTGAGGCGAGGTGAATTTGAAGTTTTCCATTGGCATGATTGTTGCTTTGATTCAGGATTCGATTCAGGAACACTTGAGTTGTCCCCATAGCATCGTCCTTGTACGTCTTTCTTAATATTTCAAGAGTTTCGATTCAACTTTTTCCGAGCAAAAATCAGAATTTCACCGGCGCACGCTTCTCACGAAAATCAGCCATTGCAAAAACGACATTCACACAAAACAGTCGTCACTCTAAAACTCTGCCTAAACTAGTCTGACTTCCTTCAACGACGGCACTCGGCTTACTGACTCTGGAATGTTCGTTCTATGCGTTCCTAGTGGCAAAACGCGGTACCACAGAAGCATTGCCGACCAAAAAATTTAGTCCGGTTTTTTTGGGTACCCCCTCGTATGTCGTCCACCGGCGCAGCCGCTTTGCATCTCAACTGCACCTTTTTTTTCACGGTAATTGCTGTATGGTCTGCGAGATCGCGTCGTGTACGTCGTCATCGTCTGCACCGCTCAACACTTGCGCCCCTATATTACACAGCCTGGACAGCCACCCCGACTAACTACCAGGTGATCCTGGAGCGCAAAGCACACTTATGAGCCATAAAATGCCCCTCAACCCTAACCATGGTCTCCGTACCTGCTGTGTGTTCAGCGCATCCGGTTACTACCCCCCACTCAACGCCGCACTCCCTCACCCGTCTTTATGTACAGGTGCAGACAGAAGTAAACAGAGCGTGCGATTCCATTCGGTGTGTAATCATGCCTTTGTTGAGCAAAATAAAAAAACATTGTTTATACGTGACAGAGCGCACTGGCGTCCCCTACCAGCATGCACATGACATGGCCGCCAATTTCAATAAGGGAAGACGTCAAAAATATTACAAGGCAATAGCGTGCACCCTTTGCTTTTGTCCGCACCTGTACGGTCTATGGATGTATGAACGTTGCGCAGGGCCACTAGCGGGCGGCGCAGGTGACGGGCACCTTCCCCACAGTTTGCTCACAGCCAGGTGGGCACGTTGTGATGACGCCACAAGGTAACGTGACCTCTCGACCAATCAGAGAATTTTGTAATGTACAAAGCATAAATTGTTTCTGAGACAACAATCTAAATGCTGTTGCATTTATGGTGCAAGTTTGGACGTACTGGTAAAAGAGTGTGAAATAACAGCGCGGAGGCGAAGAAATGACAGACAGTAGCGACGAGCCCAAGATCGCTGCCCGTGTGTTCGCGGCTCCTGTCATCGTAATTTGACCATTTCAGCACTGCTCTTTTCATGATATTTTAGAGATTAGCGAGCCCTCTGTATTCTCCAAATGAAGCAAATTCCTCTGTAATTGTTGTGCCCAAGATACCAACACATGCAGTAGCACAGTGTGAGTTCTGAAACGATCCTTTTTATGATGCATTTTTTGTTCTACAGATAACCAATTGCTATGGCATTGGGGCTCACACGGGGCAAGTCCCCAGGCGGCTCTTGCATGAAAGGAGAGGACGGTCAATGCAAAAATTTGAATGGATCGCGAACAAAAACATTTACAAAGTACAGGCCCAAACTTTACACCGGTTCAACCATAGCTGCAGGCATACGCATAAACGCGTTTTAAAGGGATAATATACTCACAAGATCCATGAACACTGTCTCCCCAGCAACTTTCACCTCTCTAGTTCTCTGAAAAGAAATACGAAAAAAATGGCTGTACTGATTCCATGCGCTAAAGTCATGCAAGTCTTGCTTGCTGCTTGATTTTTATGTGGAGCTTGCCAAGGAGGTTTCAGCACAAAAGTGGCACCTCATAAAGCTAGAGTTTTAGTTCTGGGTGGGAACCGGTAAGAGCAGTTTTTTTTTTGGTTTAGCTTTAACCACTCAGAACATCGATGATCATACATTGGACCCGATTTCTTAACACATCTGAGTTTGTTTTGCTCTTCTCGGAGTGGTTGTGCAAGTGTGAAACTTATGTATTTCTGTCTTTCAACTATAAAAAATAAGATTCTACTTCTTGTCTCTCGCCGTAGCTGTTAGCTCGTGGCTCTTTGTTTCAGGACTATTGCAGCTATTAATCCTGAATGAGGCACGAAAGAGGAAAGGAGCGGCGGAACACTGCCTGGCACCATGGGTTGCTGCGCTGATAACTGCACTGAAGGACTACGACTTTTCCGTGTTTGGTTTCTGTTACCCTTTCTAGGTCAGCACATTTTTTGCTCAAGCCATAAGTGTTTTATTATTGCACAGATAACTGTGCTGCTCAGAAATAGTTTCGAAGAATACTATTTAATTCTCATCGTTGCATGTTTTCAGCTTTCTTTGGATAAAGCGTTCTTTCTTATCAAAATGGTTTGGTTTGGTTTATGGGGTTTAACGTCCCAAAGCGACTAAGGCTATGAGAGACGCCGTAGTGGAGGGCTCCGGAAATTTCGACCACCTGGGGTTCTTTAACGTGCACTGACATCGCACAGTACACGGGCCTCTAGAATTACTCCTCCAAAGAAATTCTAGCCGCCGCGGCCGGACTTATCAGAATGTTTGGCCTTCGGTTCTCAGCCAGTGCTGTACCAAACAAAATCATTGTTTTCTGCAAATATTTCAAATTTACATATTGTCAAATTAGATGCAGGCAATTTCCCTCCAGCAGCGAATTATGGTAACCTGGTACGTATATTCTACTTATTCATGAGCCAGAATGGCAACTCCAAGCTCTAATAGTCATCCTTTGGCCATTCTCACACTTTCATTAGTGTGAACAACACAGAAATCGTGTTTGTAATTTAATGTCGACTTTCTTTAAATACCTGCACAGAAACTATGGTTTCAGAGGAAATAAAAACTTTAAAATAAATGAACAACCAACATGAAACAGAACTTTCCACGAATTGCAAAATAATTCTGCAGTAAATGATAAATTTCAGTAAACTTCAGTAAATAATAAAATTGTCAGTAAATACTAAAAAGTACTCTGTGAAAGAACCCAAGAACTGAAAAACCGAAAACAGAACTGTACAGCCATCTGCCAGAAAATGTGTTTTTTTTTTCAGAAAAATTTAGTGTACACAAAATGTAGCGCAAAATTCAAAGCTGGTCCGTTACTTTTCAGTGCAGTGTTGCGACCACAGAATGTTTCGACTTTTATGCTGCTAGGGTTCGGGTAACCATCTGTTCATCATTCAGGAGGCCTCCTGCATCTTGGGCATCTAACAGTTTCACCTTGATTTCATACTTGTGTTCCGAAGACCATTCCTATGTCTGTGTAAGCAGGAATGCGAATAACATTTTTACTGCCTGTATAACAGCTGATACTCAAAGCATTACGTGATTAAGGAGCAGAAATTTCATTCCTGGGTGAACTTATTTACTTTTTGGTAGTGCTGTGAATTGAGTCTCACCTGGTGTTACAAACACTCCAACACAGGAAGCCTGCATTCCGTGTCAGTTTAAAAATCGAACAGCCTCAAAAATTTACCAACACAAAATAAATAAGTACACCAAGGAACAAAATTTCTGCTCCTTAGTCATGTCCGTTTCGTAATGATGTTGAGAGAATTTGCAGGTAGAGGTACAGTACTTTTCCACAGGACCACGAATATGGAATTAAACTTGATCAACTACGTACACGTTTCTTCCCGTTTCTGTTCGGATTCCAGTCCAAGTACACATTGCAATAAAAAGAATTAAAGCCCCGAACTTTAGCGTTTATGCCCTACGTGCGGTGCTGACTAAGGCGGCACAACCTAAACTTCCACATAGGACGTTTTATACAAAACATGGCTGCTTACGGGCTCACCAACGTCTTCATATGGGGTAGGGAATGCAGCTTCCAGGAGCTTACGTAAAATTGAAAATTGCAGTGAAGAAAAGCTGAGTTTTATTAATTAGGCTGAGAAATATATCCTCCTTAGTTCCCATGTTGACAACCACAAGTCGTTTCTCTAGGAGATTTGCCTTTCCGTGCGCATGCCAGCCGTTTCACACCTCTGAGGTCATCAAATTTCTCACCGAAAGAGTCCACTAGGTCCAGGTAACGATACTTTTCAATTGTAGCAAACGAAGTCAAGATATAATTGACACTAACATCTGTTAGTTATGAGTTGAAACTAGACCGCTAAGGGCCTACTTTAAACATGAAACCAATAAAACCATAGAGTGATGCCGGAAGAAAACGCAGGGAAACGGAAGTACCAAGCTTCGATGACTAAAACAGAACGAAAGGTTAAAACGCAAACCTCGCAGCCGGCATATTTACCACTTGTAATTGAATATATACCTTTTATTTGCTGGTAGGTGCTCCAGCCGCCAACAACATGCTGTCGCGTTCCGCTCCTAAAGGCGAAGCTTAAGCGTCATTAATTAGCAGTCAATTAGTATTCAGGGATTAGTCAGTATTAACTATTAATTCGTGATTTGTCATCACTTAGTAATTAGTACTAAATTATATGTGACGCCACCAGTGCCACAGAAGCAGTCAAAGTGGTGCGGAAAACGCTTTCGCCTCTAGGCACTTTAGACAGACAAAGTGCCCCCTTAACTTTTTTAAATTTAGTGAAAGTGGGATGCGATACGTAAAAGGCTAGATTAAAAATAAGAAAAAGAAGAAATCGCGATTGTTTGTGCTTACTGATACAATATTTAACTTTTGTTACCTATACTTCATACGCCGCCGCGGTGCCTCAGCAGTTAAGGCACTCGACTGCTAACCTGAAAGACGCGGGTTCGATCCCAGCCGCAGCGGTCGAATTTCGATGAGGGCGAAATTCTAGAGGCCTGTGTGCTGTGCGATGCCAGTGCACCCTAAAACACCCAAGGTGGCCGATATTTCCAGAGCCCTTCATTACGGCATGCCTCTTAACCTGAGCCGCTTTGGAACGTTAAACCCCCATAAACCCATAAACCAAATCCTACTTTATACCTTAACTCTATTCGTTCCTGCCTAATATCGATGGCAATCAGTTCCTGCCTTTATTGTTATTATTCCCTTTTTGCCGTGGTTGATGTTTGACTAGCGTAATCTGACTAGTCGTCGGCTCCGTTAGCCCCGATCGGCCAGCAACAGACAGCTGTATATGAACCTACACTTTTCTTTTATTACTTGTGAATGGTAGTGCAGCACTGGCAATCAAACTAAGGCATCTTAAGAGCCAGGCGCCTACTCTACCTATCCGCCAACGCGCCTTCGATCGCGTTACTAGTTAACAAACTTCAAGACCAGGCAGCTTAATGGCACTTGCAAAGCACTCAATACAGCTGCTGCTCAAATCTGGCGTCTCATGCAGTGATAACGCTTTAGTCTGAGAAAATTTTCCACTTACTGGATCTTCGTTGGGCTCACCCAAGACGTTTGAGTCTTTACCCTGGAACAAAAAAGAAAGCGCAAAAACATTTCAAAGCACAAAGCACCCTTGCATTAAAGTGCCAATGAAATATGGAGAATTTTGGCATTAGCGCTACTCCTTAAAGGTATAACAGTACCTTTTTCTGGGCTAGTTGGTGTGACATTGTGTTCAGGAGCGTGTTCAGGATTATGTTCACAGCGCCCGTCCTGTCCGTCTTTCTGCGTGTTTTGTGTAGAATTTAGCGCTGTTTTTACTTTCCTTAAAGGTAACAAGGAAAAAAACACTCAAGCATAATCTAAAACAAAAAATAACGAATGGTTATGTTCACGCCAGTGAAGGGTTTTGCATTTGAGTTATAGCTTTCATTGCGCCTTCAGCCCCGCGAGCCCGAACATCCAGGTGCAGCAGTCTCTCACAATTTCGCACAGCGTTCCGAGCTGCCGCTTAAGCGTTTTGTCGTCGGCACTGCTGCATTTCCGCAGTTTCCCGAGTCTGCACTCCCGAGCCTCAGGACGGCTGTTGCGTGCGCTTCGGGCGCTATACCATGGTTCCTGCTCCGCCTTTCTCTTGTTAACGCTCCCGCACCCTTGTCTTTCTCTTGCGGGTCGCGCCACCAGTGCGATCTTTAGCACGCTGTTATTCGGCGTTACCTACGGCACTGCTCTTAGCACGACTCATACCATGTCGACACTTCAGAATGACCTACCAGATCAGCGCCGCTCCGTCACTTCTGCTGCAGCGCCCTGTATCTACGCGGCTGCGTTGCTATCTGCTCTGGCGCCTCTTATCCGCGCCGCTGAGTCGCTCACCCTCAGCACCTGTCCTCGCCGCACCCATGCTCTTTCCCCCTCCTGTGCCCCCTTTCCTGCGGCGCATGTGCTTCTCGGACGCGTGAGGGTGACAACGCTCGGCACGAATGCGGCTGAAACCTCATAAAGCAGTTAGCAATCAATGAATATCAGAATGACAACTTTCTGCTATAAGCACATCTCGATAAACTCTCTTATACCCCTGTCACAAGGGCACTTACGATCCTCATTGAACTCGATCTGCATCGAGATTTTCGAGCACGGTGCTACACGGGCATTTTCAATGCTCCTTGAGAAGTTTCCCTCATGTGTGTCAGGTGGCGCCAAATGTTCCTCCAACAGCCATAACATGGTGATGTCCGGCAACACTGTGCAGTCGGGCGCAGCGGCAGCCAAATCCGTAGCCAGACGTGTGGCGCACCTCTGCTGCTGTGCGATGCCACCCGACGGTCCGCAACGCCTCCGCGATTTCTGCGTAGACTGCGGCATTTCTCTTGTGGCGCCGCAAATCATCGAGGTGCTCTTGCCAGCAGTCACTGAGAGCGGCTGCCCCGCGCTGGCTCCACAGTTTGCGCGTCGACGAGCAGGAGGACGCCATCTTTGTTTACACTGACGGCGAGGCTTGGAGCGTGGTGTCGAGATTATTTATAATTATGTTAGCAGGCACATTGCATGGAAATGTCGCATTTTAATGAATTGCAACAGCAACAATTGTTGTTTTGTTTTGTTAACTATTGTTTATCTGTATAGCTTCGTGCGAGCGAGAGTGCTTTCGATTGTACTTGGAACCTCAAGCACTCTTGAGGAATCGGCATCAAGTCAAGCAGGATCGAGCTCGATTGCGCTTGAAAGTAGCCGTGTGACAACTGTCGTTCCGCTGTTAGTTCAATAAGCATTGACTCAATGATGATCAAAAGTGCCAGTGTGGCAGGGGTATTATATAGGCTGAATAAAAAAGAAGAAAATGAAAGGAAACGCCACACGCGATCTTAAGCAGAGAGGTTTCGGGAGGTAGCGCTAATGGCCCATTTTCTACATACCTTTGGGAACTACTATTAGGTTCTCTTACCAGTATGACCACGGGCTATCTAGGAATAATAGGACAACGTTGACTCATACTGTGGGCATAGTGCTAGCCATGCGGAGGAGCTGGCAATGTAGGGACAGGTGTGCGATACAGATCGTAGCTGCCGCTGCTAAATACAGCACAAGAAGTGCTCGAAACTCTTTCTCTCCTTTGAAGTCGTTCAGATCGTATTCGCGGCCCAACACAAAGGTGTCTCACCTCGAACCCCTTACACTTCAAAATCGCTACATGTTGCAGAAAATTAGTCTCACCAGTAACCGGTACATGAGTCTGCATTTGCCCACACGTGGACTGCCAATGAGGATGACCTTAAAAACGCACGAACTGAAACAAGAAATGACAACACGAATGAATCAGTAACGCTAGGCTGGCCCCGTAGTTGAAAATCAATGCACATGTTCTGTTCGAGAAGAAATACAAGCGCATTCACTTCCAAGACGTCACAAAACAAAAGCTCAGAGGGCAAAATCTGTAGCGTTTTAAAATCATTTTTAGGTGGTCCTTTTTACCAATAAAAAACGGTCCAGTCCCCTATTTTATATGATACAGGACAGGAGCGCTTATCGCCACGAAATGTTTATAAATATTTAGTTCACAACCTGTAATCCTACGTCGCGCTACTTTTTCCGCAAATTCCATTCCAAGAGCCTACCTTTTCACTTTACCGCTGTTTAACATTACGACGGTCTTTTTCTGATGGTACTGAAAAAAAAACTAATTAATATGCAGTAGAGACGTCTGCATCACGAATGTTTTGCATAACGTCTGACTGTTGCCCCTAAATAGTGCAGAGCAGTAACAAAAATGGCTGCGCCAACTTTTTGAAAAAAAGAAGCGCGCATCACCTGAACTTCATGTCTTCGGTTACTACGATCTTCACATCACTTCTGTGGCCTTCTGTGCCAGTTGACGAAGAGACCAGTCGATCTTTAATTTCTGAAGCCACTGTCCGGAACATTTTATCAACCCCGATGCCCTCTAGGGCACTTGTCTCCAGGAACCTGATTCCTAGCTGTTTTGCAATCGCCTGTGGAAAAGAAGAGGTGAGGATTGGGCTTGTTGGTAAGACATACTTAAGGGGGAAAAAAAAGGCCTGTGGAAAGAAAGCACCAATACGAGGGGGTACCCTAAAGAAACCGGACTGAATTTTTTGGTCGGCAAAGCTTCTGTGGTACCGCGTTTTGCCACTAGGAGCGCATAGAACGAACATTCCAGAGTCAGTAAGCCAAGTGCCGTCGTTGAAGGAGCTCAGACTAGTTTAGGCAGAGTTTTATAGTGACGACTGTTTTGTGTGAATGTCGTTTTTGCAACGGCTGATTTTCGTGAACAGCGTGCGCCGGTGAAATTCTGTTTTTTGCTCGGAAAAAGTTGAATGAAAACTCCTGAAATATTAAGGAAGACGTACAAGGACGATGCTATGGGCACAACTCAAGTATTCCTGAATCGAATCCTGAATCAAAGCAACAATCATGCCAATGGAAAACTTCAAATTCACCTCGCCTCAAGAAAGCTCGTCAGGTGGAACCAAACCTCAAAACAATGCTGATTTGTTTTTTCGACGTGAGAGGAGTCGTCCATTGAGAATTTGTTCCGCAGGGTCAGACAGCTAGCCAGGCTTTCTACTTGGATGTCTTGAAAAGATTGGGCAACAGTGTGCAGTGGAAGCGGCCAGATTTGTGGCGGTCGGGTGACTGGTTTTTCCTTCATGGCAATACGCCTGCTCACACAGCCCTGTCTCTACGACAATTTTGGACCAAAAATGGCGTGACCCCTATTCCTCAACCCTCATACTCTCCCGACCTTGCCCCGTGCTACTTTCTTTGTTTCCTAGAATGAAAAAATAGGTGAATGGAAAGCGTTTCGCTGATGTTACTGAGGTGAAGAAAAAAACGATGGAGGCACTGTCAAGCATCACAAAATATCAATTTAAACAATGTTTTGAAAAATGGAATGAAAGATTCGACAGGCGTATCATTGCAAGTGGGGAATACTTTGAAGGAGATTGAAGGTCTGTACTTAAAATGTGAACAAATAAGTTCAAACAAAAATAAGTCCGGTTTCTTTTGGGTACCCCCTAGTATAGGTATAATCTTTTGCGAAAATGACGAGTCCCGTCAAATTATTCGCGACAGTATTCGTGCTCATGCATCATCATCATCATTTTCAGCTTCGCTATGCTCATGCGAACGGGCGCTTTTAAACAGCAGGAAAGGTAGCTTTGCTACCGAAAGCATTGAAGCAGTAAAAGCACCCCGGTGGTCATTTTCAAAGCCCGCAAACTTTCGACGGGTATTTGTGTCTGGCCTGTCTATTTTACTTGTAGCTCTGAAGGGCGATAATTATGGAAAAACCAGAGTAAATTAGCTATGTGTAAAGAAAAAGAAGCAGCAACTGTCAAAAAGCAGTGCCCAGCACAGTCGCGCATAGAGGGAACGGAGGAAGGACTGGGAAAGAAAAGTGTACGAGAGAACTTCCCAGTATGATCATCTCTCTGCAGCGTAAATTTCAGTTTCAGCTCAAGATGGCAAGTCACCCAGATGGCATGGCTGCTTTCAATGCAGCTCAAGTGTCAGGCCAAAGAACTACATTGTGCGTTGTCAAAAAAGGGAAATGAGTTATGTTTAGTTGCTGTATACACTGCGATCACGCCATGGTGCCGATCTGGAGGCCCCGCTGAAATTTGCCTTAATGTGGAAAAATTCAGGTGCTAGCAAAAAGCATAGGAGGAGACACAGCGCTGACTTGCAGCTGAAGATTTTTTATTCAGATGTTTCAATATATACATAAAACAACCAACAACTCAAAACAATCACACGCCACGTGGAAGGGAAGCGATTAACATGGTTTTCATTTCATCACCTAAAAAATATATCTGCCTTCCAGAAAGCCTAACCGACCTATGGCTAACTCATGAATGCCCGGTTTTCGATATGAAAACCTTCTACTATGTTCCGTTTCACTCGATTGCGGTGACGGCACAAAACACTTGTTTTCGAGAATAGGAAGCCATCTTGCTCCGCAGGTTGAAGAGACACTCGATCTTTAGCCATTCTAGACTTTCACTCATCACAGACGGGGAACACGACCTCGTCTGCCAACATTGTAATCAGGGAGAAATCTCCACCCAGGCGCATAGGGATGGAACCAACCCCACAGAAGGCTAGACAAGAGCATCCAGCTGGCACTCGTTTCGTGGGCCCAGGAAGTCGCCCCCACCTCGCGGCCACACCAAGCCCACCTGCACTAAATACGACATTCTATTTCAATAAGTTCTTCTCTCTCTGCTCCTCTCGCCACATATCCCGCTACGGCCAGCCTGGCCGCATCTGCCCCGCATGCGCGGGCGGCAGCGTGCGATCCCCAGTGCTTCTCGGTACCCAGCGGAGATACAAAAGGTACAAGCTTTACCATGACTTGGGGTCGGCTTCTCTGGGCTGAAATGCTTGCAAGTGGGTCTTCGCCCCACCCTGCGTATTCAACTGTCTCACAGTTCGCTGGAAGTGCAAATGAAGCAACGAGCGCGAGGTGCCGGCTTTAAGC
The DNA here is from genome assembly GCF_055824585.1 of Amblyomma mixtum. Lineage (NCBI taxonomy): Eukaryota > Metazoa > Arthropoda > Arachnida > Ixodida > Ixodidae > Amblyomma > Amblyomma mixtum. The sequence continues at coordinate 107,039,876 of NC_143019.1, read as the reverse complement.
CGTTTCAGCTGGCTAACTCCCTAACGTGTGACAACAATTCACTTCTTCAAGCCGTCGCATCGCTTTCGTACCTTGTACACAACTGGACTGATTCATTCAAAACTTGACTGAAAGAATGGCAATTATCGGAGTCTTGGGTGGTGCGCCCATTCCGAGAGCCAATTGGCCTGCGCCGCAGGGTGGGCTCTGCGAACCAGTGCTTGAATCTGGTCGGGACCCTCGCCGTGCAGAATGGCCTCCCACTACACCAAATTGGGATTATGAGGTCGCTCAATAGCGGGAGTGCATTGGCATGCCCACACTATGTGGATAGCCGTACCTCTTTCTCGACAGTGTGGGCACTGTGCTTTGTAGAGTGAGGGGAACCATTGTCTAGAGTTTTGTGAGGTATGGAGTATGTCTGCCTGGCCTGTCTGTAGGCCTGTAGGTTCTCGGCGAAGCTGATTATGGGCTGCGTAGCGGGTTCATGTGCCTCCTGGGCTAAGGGAAACGACTTACGCGATGGAATGTAGCCGCGGCGGCGGGCCGTGGTCTCGCCCAGTCCGGCCATGATCACATTCGCCTCAGCCTTCGCCACATTCATCCTATCCTCTCTGACCGGTTTTCTTTTCTCACTCTCCTCTTTTTTACTCCCTCATGCTTATTTTAGCTCTCGCCACTTTAATCTCCCACCGGTGCGTCTATCTCGTCCTGTTCACACTCCTCGTACTGCTTCTGGGTATGTCAGATGTTAAATAGATCCCGCAGTGAGAATTTACAGCTTCTCACAGAGCCACCCACTTATTCCACGTGACGCGGCATAAATACCAAAGTCAGCAGGCCTTCGCTCCGCTAAAGTCTTCCTATTCATAAATTCAATGGGGTAAGATCTTGCTCCACATCGCTGACAACCGCAATTAAGAATTTTTGAGCCGCTCGCACTATAATGCGTGAGTCAAGTAACTCAGCAAGAACGAACGTAAATATTGCATGTTTTCTTTACTTATGTGCCTCGCCTTTCCCTTCTTTCACAGGTATAGGAGAAGGCCGACTGTAAAGCTTACTGCTACCACACCTTTTCTGACCTGCTTATAAAACTAGACGCCATCATAAAGAGTCTGAGAGGCGTTTCGAAGCGTTCGGCAACGTGTTACGACCGCGGTCCCTCCCAGTAGCCAAGTTTACATGAATGCGACAGAAGTCGACTCCAGCCCACTTTTTGCAGCGAGGGCTACATTACCCACAGTCTCGCCGTTTCGCTGAGGGTCTTCGGCGCCACTTGTGCTCATGCAGAAGGAGCCGAATGACGTCACAGCCGCGCAGCTGGTGCGCCGCGCCGCGCGCCTCCGACCGAGAGATGATGGTGATGCGGCGGTGTTATACATACCCCTCGCTACGTATATCCTTGCATACCTGAACTAAGCCCCTGCCAATTTTGAGGGGAAATGTAAGAACGTCGAGGAAGGGAATGGAGGACGAGTCACGCCTTTCCTTCTTAAAACCTGCAGTTCCCATGAAAATTGGACTAATTTGTCCCTTCTACATATCACCAAATCACCACATTCTACAAACTCAGCCGCATGACTCGGCCACCATCTCACAGTACCTTGTCGCCCTTATCTAGTGTCACATGGCGACAATTACAGACAGGCTGCTTTATTTTACCCTACTGTCTGTAATGCTTTCACCCCACCTTTCGTCCTCATTGTACCACTTGTGGCGTGCCCAGATCCGCACTTCTCCACTGCCTTTGGGAATGTCCTTCCCCAAAGGCAGTACCCCCCTTCCCTAATCCCACTCATTCTTCCTGGGAGGCTGCTTTATAGACCGCTCAGCCCGCCGGCAAGATATGGCTGATGGATCGGGCTTTATCTGAAGCACAAACCCGTGGACTCCTGCACCAGTAGGGGACCACCCCGTAAGATTTTTGTTTGCCTAATAAAAGTTGTTTCCATCCATCCAAGAAGCGTTTCGGATAGCAGAGCTCGGCGTCTTCTTAGGACCGCGCGTCTCACCTAATGAGAGTTGCGCTGAATACAAAAAACGACCGCTTTTTGCACGCTAAGAAAGTACGTGGCATAGATTGAGAATGCTTATCAGCTTTAATAATATAACACTTCTCTGATTGAGAGTATTGGCATAGCTTCCGCGTTTAAAGCATATCTGGCTTTTGCCAAGATTTCTAAAGTATCTTGTCACGAGCTGGAGGCAAAGAAAACTGACTGGATAACGGAGGGGGGGGGGGGGGGGGGGGGGGGCGCTATTTCAGCGCCATTGTGGTGCACGGGTTAGATTCAAAAACACAAAATTTTGCGCGGAAAAGATAATTTCGCATCCTTTCCCATGCAACCATTCAATACCGCTGCCAGGCAAATGAGCCTTATTTCAGACTGAAATTTCAAAACAAAGCTGGCGTCAAGGCCCCCTAAGGGCCACAAACTTATAACAGGACTTACAATTCGAAAGTGAAAAGCACAGTGTGGAGAAAATAAATGAAAATTGGCTTGGAATGGTAACTACAGAGTTCCATCTCTTATTTGGATTCACTTAAACAGCACCACATTCTTCCTGCAGACACAGACAGACCACTTATGGTATTTGATAGTATGAGCAAGAAAGCACGCAATTTTGCGCAGAACGACTATATTCTCGGGCATGTCGTTTAGATTTACCTCGCTGCTAGAAGCATGTGAATCTGCAAATATTCGCAGAGGGCGCTGTGATACAAAAGTAGATATAGCTTGAATAATCGGATAACTTACAGTAACACGGTAATATGAAGAAACTATAGTCGTTATCTTCGAAAATGCCGACAACACACGCGGATACTCTGCAGAAAAATAGAAACAAGATGGGAGTGACTGTATGGTTCATAGTGTTTGTAGTAGCAGCGTAACTAAAGGGGTACGTTGAAGTTAGCGGCTTCAGCATAGAAAACAACATTTTTCTGATGCTAAAACGACCAGTGTTCATCCTCTTGTGCTGTAGAACGACGGTCCATGCTGCTGAACGGAAAAAGAAGAAAAAAAATTCAGGTGGGCACTTTGTTGACCTAAAGTGCGGTGAGGCGAAAGCCTTAAGCGTGGTGTTGCTGCTTGTGTCACTGATGCGTTGTTAAGATGTTAGGCTTCGCCTCTAAGAGTGAAACGCGACAGCGTCTTGCAACGCTGCCAGGGAGTCCACAGAACGCCATCGCCCGTTCTGTTCTACGCCTTGCTCGTCGGTAAATTGGCTTTTGAGGAAAGGAAATGTATCTGTCTCGCATATCTCGGTGGACACCTGAACATCGCCGTAAGGGAAGGGATGAAGGTGGGAGTGAACGAAGACACCGTGTTCACTAGACGCGCCTTTGTTCATTCCAAACCATCGAGCTGGCATTGCATGGTCTTTTCAATATGTATTGTTTACCACTGTTTTCATAATGGCTTGTATATAGTTCATGTACATAGAACATTACATCACTGTAATAAATACCATGTTGAAGAAAAAAAAAAGCTGGCATGGCGTAGTGGTAGCGTGCTCGTCTCGCACTCGGGAGACCGGGGTTCAATTCCTGAACTCGGCCAATTTCCAGCTCGGTTTTATTTATTTATCTGGTCTGACTAGAAAGGTTAATTAGGCTACTTGGTAAATTAAGCAATTAACTGACCTCAGTCCCACTTACTTGAAGCATCACTATACCATGCCTTTATTTGGTTGCATGGCTACTAGCCAAAGTACAATTGGCCCGTTTGAAATTCGCGCACTGCGACGTCACGACCGTTTCGACCAATTGAAAAGCGTGACATTTATGTCGACAACTTCTGCTTACAACGATGAGGCATTAAAGGCTTCCGCCTTAACACAGGCTACCATTCACTTACCCTAAAAGGCAATACGGCAAGACACTGCACAATACCTGCTTCCTTGTGGCCTTTTGCCTAGCTTTCCAGCAGAAAATGATGAATACATTAACCTGCCAAAGACCTATACAGCGAAACTGCACTCACCGCTGCAGTCGAAGAGTCAACAGCTCTCCAATTTTCCAAATCGCTCTTGTTGGCGACGATAAATACGGTGGTATCTTCGCAGGCGTACTGCTCAGTCAGCTTCAGCCACTGGTATACGCTGTTGAAGGATTCCTACGGCGAAAAATGTTTTAACGACATAGAAAGGAAAACTTAAGGTCAGAGAAACGTAAACAGTAAGATGCTAGGAACGACACGAAACTTCCAGAAGCTACCGCGCAGTGTGTTTACCAGGCGATGCGAATTGGACAATGGCTAAATCGCGGATGGTGCTTTCCGGGAGTCCCCATGTTCCGCATTACATACAGAAAGCTATTTGGTAGAGGTAGTAATAGTTTACTGCCACAGGCCACGTCCAGTTCGTAGCCCTCTATTACCACACCCGACGGAGAGCATCAGCTCGTACTCTTAAGTCCCCTAATAAGCATGCAAGTCCATTTACGCACGCATCCCTCGCACACAAACAGCGCGGTGGCTTTTATCTCAGCCTCAGCGCTGTCACACAGTTGAATACAGCCCGGAAAGTGGTGACCGACGCGAAAATGAAAGTCGCTTTGAAACTGCGAATAATACCATTTCCAATGACTGTAGATGACAGCTAAACACAAATAAAGACAAACTGCAATGGATGAGCTTCAGTCTTTAGTCATGAACAATTGATCGTTAGAAGAACATTTTATTAAGGACCCAATTCTCCTGGGGACTATTATTGGTACACTTGCCCATTTCAACAGAATGAGCGTTTCCAGTTCATCTACACAGTCTTTTCTTTTCATGTTTCGGCTTCTGGCTTTTACCGCTTTGACTAGGCTTAGAGGAGCCTGGACAAAGGCGACCTGCATAGTTTTCTTGTTAACCCATGTGGCTGAGCTTGGGTGGATGCTAATCAGTAAATACTCCCCTATTAAAAATTGACTTCATCTCGAAGGTTCCATTTTAAACATTAGACCAAATCGGCAAAGTAGTTAAGAATGCTCTTTTCAGAATTGTAAAATAGAAGTATTGATTGTCGCCGTGCATTTTCTAACAAGTCTATATTTGCTGGTGCGTTCTTCTGCATAGTTTTGTAACTATTCCAGTGCCCTAATCTGCAATCAACGTCCGCTGCTGCCTTGTAAACGGCTCCAGGGCCCAGTCAAGCTTGCTTCTTGTAATAAAACAGCGCATGGAGACAGGACAAGAACGGAGAGAAGAAACACACGGCGCTGTATTCTCTTCGTTCTTGTCCTGTGTCCATGCGCTGTTTTATTACAAGATGCATAACCAACTCGCCCAAACTGCCATTTCACTACAGTTCAAGCTTGCTGTATGCAACTTTTAACGCTGGAGACCGTCCAGTGTACTGGTAAATAAAGAGCAGAATTGCACACTGTTCCCACTTCGAGTTCATCAATTCGCTCTCACCCTACCATCTGCTACCGGATCTGGCAATTTCAACTGGCAGAGCGACTGCCCTGGACAGGCGCTGGTCCCGGTTTCGAACGCTGAAAAAGGAATAATTTTTCTTCATCACGACCATGGGTCTACTCAAGCTCACCTATATCGCCAGGCCGGGCTTGAGTGGCCATCTAAAGCGAGAAGCACGGGGTATCATCCTTGCGCTACGCCCACGGTTTAAGTATGCAGATAAGGTCCAATAACCTTTTTATGCTTTCCCACAAAGCGACGTTCCCAACAAACGAGAGCGCAAGGCCGAGATGTTTAAAAGCATGTCCGGGATTCTTGGACATCAGTTTAAACTACAAGGCAACTGGAGAACATTGTAAGGTTCCGTATTGAAATGTTGAAGTTAATGGTCAGTTCTTTCGACGCCTAGCAAAGCTTGTCCATCGCTCGCATTAGGTAACTGGGACTAACATAGAAAAGTGATGGAGAAGTTTTTGAGGGTAGTAATGAATTTATTTGCAAAAAACGCAAGCTTCTAAAGAGGAGACCTGCAGATACATTGATTATTGTAGTGAAACTTTACGATACATGAAAAAATTGCGTTAATTTACCTATTTCTCGTTGAAAAATGCACTTTTCGAGCATTGCTGTATGTGTTGCCCCTAAAGTAATGGCTTCGATTGTCACCGCCACACAATGATTGAGGATGTTCAGCGGCAACTACATGGCATCGACAATAATTCAGCTGCTAATACCTGGTCGGTGATGTCGTACATTATGATAACGCCATGCTCTTCTTTCGAATATTTCGACGTGATCTTCACGAAGCCCAAGTCATCGGATGGGGTCCACTGGAAAACGTTTCATTGCGTTTAAAGTACACATCGGCACGAAGTGTGAATGTTATTTAATCATTATCAGTCACATTTTGTGCATTTTCGTTCTGGAAGTGGACGTAGTGAAAGGCAGTAAGAATAAGGAAAAAGAACGGCTTTTCTCTCGCTTGTCCTAGAAAATTTCCTAATATAGTCTTTTCACTTCACTTTTCCTCTAGCGCTTGCAGATCTCTTCCTGTGTAAAACATCATTTATCGACATTACGTGTCCAGCCAAAGAATAATTTCCCCTCGCCATAAATGGTCTTAAATCATTAAGAAGAGTTTGTTTCCATTGAAAGCTACTGTTTTGCGTGCAACGTTACAAGAATAATTTTTCTTTTTGCAGCCCTTGACACATTTTCTACTTTCTACATTTGTCTACTTTCAAACATTTTGTTGCCTCCAAGGGTAGCCTTTCATGGGACGATGAAATCCATTGTATGCCCTCTTTTTGAAGGATATCTGAAAGCTGTTCATCATAACTAGAAAGTGCAAATGTCCTACAGCTTAACCGAAGCAGACCTAGCCCTCTCTACTATCCAGTGTTTCGCTGCCTGTCGCAAACTTCTCTTTTCATTAAAGATGAGTGAAATTTAACTTCCCTTATACTCATTTTTTTTCTCCTGTAGTAACTGAATATCAAGCATGCGTGACAATTGACAGATAGATTACCTAGTGGGTTACTTAAACGAAGAAATTTAAGCTGACTAAAATATTGATTATTAGTTGGCATGCTAATCTCTTCCGGCTCCGACCGTCTGAACGCCTTCTGTAAGCAGCTCGTGAAGGACTATTGATAGTTGATGTCCAGCACATCAACCCTTTTTCTGTCTGGTATTCCCTCACTTCCGGTTTGGGCGCCAGGACACTTAAGCAGTCCTTGCAGATACTTGTTGCGTATTTACATAGCTGCCTCCTCATTTTGGGTACACAGAGCCTGCATTACTGCTGATGTTTTAATGGAATCCACTGCTTTTTTGAATAAAAGATAACACACACACACTATATATATATATATATATATATATATATATATATATATATATATATATTATCAAAGTATACGCTTCGTTAAAGGAAAAATCTATTTGACTCGACGTTTCGATCGGAAGACCGATCTTCTTCAGGAGTGACTTTGTTAATGCATCTTCTTTTCTAGGGGTGGGCACAGAACAGGGAAATGAGAAACACAAAGCACATAGAAGAAAAATACAGATAGAAAAATTATTACAGGGAGTGCGACCCACACGAAAAAAAAGAAAAAATATAGAGTGCGATGAACAGGTACTAAGTAAGAAAATACAGCGTCCAGATGCGGCCTCTGATTACGAAGAAAGAGAAAACATTCAAATAATAAAAAATGAAAGGAAGTAAAAAACATTGCTGTCGCATCCAAAGCATGAAAATTCTTAACTGCCCTAAGAAATTTTTCTGTACCATTTCTGTAGATCTTCCTCTAATGGACACATCTGAGCGAGAATGCTTGTTGTCATGAAACGTATTAAAAAAAAGCATTACTTACAATTTGCAGTTTCACGGTTTGGCCGTCTAGCTGTATCGTCTTCAGTTTCTGCGTAAGCAAAAAAACAATAACAACCGGCTGATAGCGGCAGTTGAAAGCGATTTATATTAAATACATTTGCGACTGCTTGTAAGCGGCAGAAGAGAACTGCCGTCGAATGGCCCATCAGCTGCCAAAATGTATAGACCTTAAAAAGCTTTCTTGTCTAAATGTAGCTGGATTAGCCCTCGATTTTGCTTACTGATACCAATCATTGATGCTCCCTTGTACACTACCACGTATTAAAGTGCACCACCTCTATGAATTCGTCACTAAATTTTTTAAAGGGTGTTGCGAGTTAGAGCGGTGAACTTTGACCAAAGGTTACGATAAAATATTGCCGCGAATCTTTGTAGCGTTTGTTTGTTGTGTATATTTGTGCATGCTTCAAAGCTGCCGGCCGCCTTGAAGCAGCCTTGGAGCCGGCAATATCTTAACCGATATGTAGCACATGCTTGTGCAAGAAAGCCTCAAAATGAATATATCCTTTAACGAAAACACATTTCAGCTGATTGGTCGAATGAAGTTGCAGGCTATTATGGGAAAATAACATACCGGCGCAATCTCAACTGAAGGAGAAATTCAGCGATCGTTGCTGTCCCTCTGAGGGACAGACTGACTTCAATGCTTTTCGACTGCTACTAAAACGGAGCAAAGCGAACTCAAGCAATCCTTTTTAAACGAGCGCTTCACACCAGAAAAAGCCGGTTATTGATTCAGGAGCATTTCGTGCTTTCCAAATTGTTCGCTTCAAGCTTGATCCTCTTGTTCGCGAACATAATTATACAAACAAACCTATACTTCCCAAACTTGAACAAAAAAAATCAGGGGGGCGCTTTGTTGACCTAAAGCGCGGAGAGGCGAAAGCCTTAAGCACGCTGTTGCTGCTAGTGTCACTGATGTGTGGTTACGATTTTAAGCTTCGTCTTAGTGTGGAACGCCATACCGCCTTGAAACGCTGCCAGGGAGTCCACAGAACGCCATCGCCCGTTCGGCTCTACGTCTTGCTTGTCGGTAATTAGTTTTTGAGGAAAGGAAATGTATCTGTCTCGCACATCTCAGTGGACACCTGAACCTCGCCTTAAGGGAAGGAAGGAAGATGGGAGTGAACGAAGGCACCGTATTCACTAGACGCGCCTTTGTTCATTCCAAACCATCGAGCTGACATGGAGGAGTGGTAGCGTGCTCGTCTCGCACTCCGGAGACCCCGGTTCGGTTCCCGAGCTCGACCAGATTCCTTCTCGGTTTTATTTATTTGTCTGGTCTGACTAGAAAGCTTACTTAGACTAACTAATTAATTAAGCAATGAACTAAACTCAGTCCCACTTAGTTGGAGCATCTCTATACGATGCATTTAACTGGTTGCATGGTTACTAGCGAAAGTACAATTGGCCCCGTTTGAAATTCGCGCTCTCTGACGTCACGACCATTTGTACCAACTCAAAAGCGTGACATTTCTGTCGACAACGCTTGCTTACAACGATGAGGCAATAAAGGCTTCCGCCTTAACAAACGAGAACAACATCCCCAAAAGTTGGTGTTTAAATAACGATTTGAGGGAGCACGACTGCTCTGTCAATTCCAGCACTGGCAACAACCTTGCTCGGCCCTACTATTGTACGGGGTGTACGCTGCAAGTTTAAAAATGCAGATTTCTACGCTAACACGGTGAAATGTATCTCAGTGAGGTATAGAAGCCTACGCTATCTTCAAGCATCACATACAACCTGCCGGTGCTTCATGAATGTCTCTGTTAGACAAAAAGGTGAATGTATCTAGGCATATAACTTTTGTACGAAAACTCTCTCTTGTCAGCCCTGTTTTTGTTCTTTTTCTTTCTTTGACGACCGTATCTAAACGCAACTTTTCTTGTGGATCGACTGCTAGATAGAGCTGCGGACTCTTGCCTTCTTTGCCTTTCACCCCATCTTTTTCGTTTAGTAGACTCCAGAGTTAGCATTCGCATCGTCCTCATGATTTCTTTGGAGCATTCTTTGACGTTTTCGCGCACCTGTTTTTTTTTTTTCAATAGGAGTTCGCGAGAAACTTACGAAGTTCACTCCGGCTTTTCGATAACAGCTTCTCATGCAAATGCTTTTACTTTTCTCTTCCTCCTTTTCATATTCATCGCTTCCGCGTGCTCCAGCTGTGCACTGTGGCCCATTGGTGTTCACTTCCGTTGGCTTCCCTGCAGTTCTTTTATCTGCAGCCTTTTCCCCTGCCTGGAAAGTTCGAAGGGAAATGGAATTGAAAGATCTTCTGCTTATCACGCTTGGTCGAAAAAAGGGAGTGCTAACACGCTGCCTCAAGTGACTTCATCAGTGGAAAACAAAGAACTCTTTAAAAATACTATTCACACTACGACAACATTCAAAGACACCTCACTGGGAAAATGAGCGATGTCTTTTGAAATGGTGGGCTTTCAAAAAATCCGTCCCTCTATGATGCTTTGCTGGTGTTGGAGGAGTTGTACCTTCCTCTTGTAAAATCCTAGTTAACAGGTTATAAAAAATTGTAATGCTCGCCCCCAGATGCGCGAAGGCTCGACTCCTGTATATGTGAGGCGTTTAGTAAAGTATATTTATAGAATGCTCTCCGTGCCAATCTAAATTTCAAAATCGCGTGTGTGTGTCACTTCACTTCAGTTTTCAACTGAGATTTAGTAACACTAAATGCTGTTGCAAGATTCCCTTATTTCATTAGAAGTCTTCAAATGTTTATCATCACTTCGTGTGGTCTCACTACAAAATTCTGTTCGTTTCTTCGTACTTTCGATGTTATGATCGTATTGCTGTACTGTTGGCTGGTACGTACGTTAATAGAATAGGTTCTTTCAGGTGTACATTAATCGGTACGCTTCAAATAAAGCACAGCTATATTTGTCACATAAACCTACACCGTGCGCTGATGTACTGGCCTATTTTATTTTCGCCAAAAGAGGTAGCACTGCAGTCTAGCCTGTTTTATTTTGGAAGCAAAGGTTTCTTCGCAGTCGCGAAGGTAAGAAGCGCTTGCTTCAATCCTTACATTGCACATAGCTTGTGTATTGAATTCTTATGAAAAAGTGAAATTAAAATTAATATAAAATGCAAGAGCAAAAACGCATGCAAAAACGTATATACAAGGCAGACAAGGCATGCTTTGAGGACTTTTGAACGTAGCAACTAATAAAAATCTTTTAACGAACGATTATGCTATAACGTAATAACCATTGTGCATTAGAGGCCTGCTGCAAAGGCCTGAAAACACTGAGCAAACACTCACCAGCGGTGCATTCAACAAGCAGGACTTCCCCACTCCTACGTCTCCGACGAGCAAAATATTAAATACTAAGTGACTGCAAAAAACATGTGATAAATTAGTACAAGCAATTCAACTCCTGAAACAAAAATGCTCGTGTAAAAGTTCTCAAGGAAATGTGCCGGCCATTTTGTTCACGTCGCAGGTAAAACGCTTCCAGTTCGCAGACAAAAGTTTCGGGACATGAGTAATAACAGGAATAAACGAATTCGAGATATCTCGGGCTCAGCGTTATTAGGTGCGAGAGAAATGTTGGATCGTATTGTTACTTCAGTACAGCAGTGGGCTGCGAAATGCGGTAAGTGGTCAACAATCGCATTCTATAACACAGACGGTGGCTTTGAAACGGTGCTGTTGTTCCTTTCTTTAGATTTCATTGAGGCTACGGTCGTAGTTTAGAATCTCTGCCAGGATATAAGTGAACGCTAGGATAGGGCATGTATCACGGGAAGAAAACCAAGAACTGGATACACACTATGGACGAATGTTATTCAACAAGAATTTCGGCCAACTGCTAAAGCCGGAGGTGTTTCATTTTTCCAGGCAGTGGTAACTCCTACGCTACAATCCCGAACTGTCTTCACACATGCTGCAATAATTATTTGCTAAACACTTTACTGCGCAGAATAACAGGCAAAGACAAAGATGTCTGTGATAGAGTTGGTATTGCATCTTTCTAATCTAAGAGACCATAGCTTTGTCTTCACCACAGACCACCGAAAAATGACTTGAGACGAAATAACTTAGGAGAAAAAATAACGCAAGAATGAATGTGGACCGTTTAGTTCTGATCTTAAAACTTTCACTTGTTTCTTAGTTGCACTTGTTACTATGGTGGTGATAAAATCAAGCTTCTAGAAACTATCGCAACAGTAGCTTTTCGGAATGGAATTCGAAATGGACAATTGGGATGTGATCAGAGTAATTCCTGATCCAGCGCAGATTTGCATTGATGTTAATACTTGGTTTAATTATAGGATAGTAAATTATACATTATTTACACGCAATTTAACGCACGAGGAATACGCTAGACGGATCAAAACGGTTGGGAGCGCTACAATGTGCTGTCACGTTAGCGTAGTCAGGTGCCCTTTTTTTCATATTTCTCGGGCTTTGTTGAAATGCCGGTAAAATGGTTTGGTTTATGGGGTTTAACGTTCCAAAGAAACTTAGACTATGAGGGATGCCGTAGTGGAGGGCTCTGGAAATTTCAACCACCTGGGGCTCTTTAATGTGCACTGACATCGTACTGTACATGGGCCTCTAAATTGGCCACGAAGACGAGACGCTGCCACAAAACCCTGCACCGGTTGTCTCTGATGCACTCGGACCCAAAATTAAAAGTAAGGGTTTTGCATGATTAATCTTGGATATGTAGGTAATTAAGAAGTATTTGAAAATACTCTGAGCGCAGTCACGGGAAAAAAAATGTTTTTTATTTTTATATTGTCTTTTATATTGTGTTTTTTAAAAAGTTTTTTATTTTGTGCAATCATTTACTCGATTTATATGCACCGTCCTGTATGTAGTACTAGAACCGAAGTTTATATTGCAGGCCACACCTTCAAAAGACTTCAGCTAGAAGTTATACTCTCACCCTTCAAGTGACTCGCCTGTCGCTATAACAGAAGAACGCTCCAAAACAAAACACCACAAGTACAATAGCGGCGGTTAAAAAAATATGCTGGACCTCATACATTATGTCGCTTAGGTTTAAACTAACTGCAAAATGCCATCGTAAGCGGTACAAGTTGTTCGGGTTGTCCCACTGCCGCTCCCGCCTTACTTTCAGTGCGCACTGCGGTTTCACTGTCCGTGCACTGCCGGGTAAGACACTTTAGGAACCGTCCAGAAAGATTGCGGCGGCTAGCCTGGGCTCTCCGAATCACGCATTTGATGGGCCGCACAAGAAGTGGCACTTCCGCCTTCGCTATCATCGTTGCTGCTATAGAGACAAATAGATAAACAGCTAACCACGCAAGCAAATTAGGGAAGTTAGCCAAGGCGTGTGCTGCATTTGTGATAACGCTGCGGCCATGCATAGTAGGGCGACTACCCTCTCCAATGACCTTATTTCTTGTGTGCACATGAATGAGAGGGAATAGCAATGTAATCGTATAACAACAGGCCACTTTGTACTCTCCCATAGCGTTGCTTTCATACTAGCCTGAATGGCTGAATCGAATGGATAGAGTGGTTACTGAAAGATCACTTGCACCACGTCGGTACGACCGTGGTCAGGCCTAAGGACACAACAGCGGCTACCTGCCAGTACATACCTGTAAAATCCTGAGCTCTCAAAGACTACAAGATGTCCTTAACACCGACAACTGAGTTTCTGCCCTAATGGTCTATGCTTTCCTATTCCATCGGCGCCTCGTTGCCTCCCGACGGCCTCTCACCAAAGTGCAATTATCGGCAAAGCGTGCGACAGGTCACAGGTCACAATAATCTCTGCGAGAATTCTGCGAAGAAAAATGGAAAGTGTACTTACTAGTCTAGATCCATTGGAGTCATTTCGTGCTTGTCGGCGGGTGCATCGCTTGTGAAAAGTTAGAGCTGACGACCGTCGGTGATGGCTATTCGTGTCGTCCAGCACAACTTCAGAGCCAACCGATAAGGAAAATCAGCCCGTCGGAGGAGCTGGGCTGCCTGAAGTGACAGAACGATAAGTCTGCTTTGTGTATTATATCTCGGTATGCTTCTATACGGGTTATCACGAGGTGTTGCTCAGAGCTTTTTTCTCGAGAGCGATAAGACGGTACGCGGCGATACCTGGTCACAGCCCTTTTGGAGCCTGTTAACTGTAAATATATCCTCGATACTCCTTATAGTTCTGTATATTGGCTCTAATGTGCGGATATGCGGAACATGCATGTCCGAAAATCTATAAAAGTTGCATTTTCTGTCGAGCCTCAAATAAACCGAGGTTAGCGCGGTAAAAAAAAAAAGCACGCTTTGCAACTTGGAATTATATATCAACGTCACTGTGTAGAAGAATAGAATTGGACATATAACTCTTATCTTTATCCTATCCGCCGGTTACAAAACAAAGAAACCGAGGTTATCGCGGTGTGCTGTGTCTTACCCTAAATAAATTTTAGTTTTTGAACCCCACACTACCGTCTGGCTATGGATTCAAACAGTGTTTTGTAATTGTATGGCAAAAGTAGAAAAACAAGTGAAATGAAAAAAAAAACTGAAATGAAATATGCCGCAGTGATTCATGTGTCATGGGAGCACTCTCGAAGTTGCGGCAGAAATTGCTGAAACGCATCGGAAAGTTTCCTGTTGACTGCAAGGACAGTGGAAGCCACCATCGTGTGCTTTCTTATCAAGGTATAAATTTGTCCCAGGCAGCAGTATGTTTTGACAAAGAGCACGGTGAGAAGGAGACAGCGCGAAAGTACGGTACACAAAGGGAAATTTGTCGTTTCATATTGCTATTTGGTGTCCAGCCGAGCGGGCGCAGCCGCCCTATCTTGTGTACAGGCCCCCTGCGCTGCTAACTGCTTGGAATTTTTGTTGTTTACCTGCGGAATAATCCACACATGACTTCGGCAATGGAAGAGCGAAAGCGCTACAACTAAATAAAGAAAGTAACTGGCCTATCCTTTGGGTAGGGAACCGCCTCATCTAGACTAGCAAGGCTACTGACAGTCGCACGCATCGCATCTTCGGAGTGGATGAGCTAGCCATATTAGAGCGAAATATGGGTACTCCCGTTCTCTTAGTTCAATAATGTGTCGACAAAACTGTCATTTTGTATGCTTCACAATTAAAATACAACGCTTCCCTGTACATATATGTATAAATTGCAAAACACATTATACATGCTTTTGTTACATATGTGAATGTAATTTCATTTCATTATTCGTATCGCCAAGCTCACTGTATATAATTTTCATGTTTATATCACCTTTCTACATTTCATATAATTTCTCCAATAGTAGTGTGTTTTTCTCATGGTTTTAGTTGTGATATGTCTCCTGTCTGGTGTTCTGTATGTTCTAACGTTAGGACTCCTTGTTTTTTTTGTGAATGTCAAATGATCTTTTCTAACCATTCACATCGCTAATCAGCAACTCATGGCGGCATATATTATCATTGCATTGTATAGCAACCTCAAAAACCCACCATTATCGCACAGAGCTGTCATCTACTTCAGACCATACCGTAATACAAGACTAATATTAAATCGAAGTTTCAACTTGCCTGAGTGTCACAATGGTGGTTTGGTTTGGTTTATGGTGTTTAACGTCCCAAAGCGACTAAGGTTATGAGAGACGCCGTAGTGGAGGGCTCCGGAAATTTCGACCACCTGGGGTTCTTTAACGTGCACTGACATCGCACAGTACACGGGCCTCGAATTTCTCCTGCAAAGAAATTCAGCCGCCGCGGCCGGGATCGAACTCGCGTCTTTCGGGACAGCAGCCGAGCACCATAGCCACTGAGCCACCGCGGCGGCTCTTACACTAATTAGTGTAAGCCGAGACGAGCACTCTAACCACTCCGCCATGCCAGTTCGATGGTTTGGAATGAACACAGGCGCGTATACGGCAAACGCTTTGTTTAATTCCCCAGCGAAAAAGTCTCGTACAGAGTGCCTATTAATATAAAACTTCGGAATAACTTTAAGCTCAGTTGCAAGTTAGCAACTTGTTAGCAACCAGGAAGCGCCCTGACTCCCCACGACCCATTTACTTTTGCTGTTTGTTAAAGTTTTGTGATCTTTATTCTGTCCTTATCATTATAATTCTGATTTCTTTTTTTGATTACTCGGCTATGATTTATGCAGCGTTTTAGTGCGAAAGCACTGCTTCAAAGTATCTTGTGGCTTGCATCACCTTGATTGTGCAGAAATAAAATAAATACCGCCGACTGGGTTTCGAACCCGCTGTGGTGACCACTGATCACATTCGCTGGCACTGCACAAGAACACTCTTCTATCACTGGCTTTTTTCTTTCATTATGCTATCACTGGTTAGGCTGATCTGATCTGTTCGCGCCACTGCTGGAACTTGATGAAGATGGAAATGTGCAATGCAAAGGGCGAGAATGTGCGGCAATTTAATAGGAGGCGTTATCTATGCTATCACTGGTACAGATGATGCCTGCTATTAAATTGCCACACATTCTCGCGCTTTGAATTGCACATTGTCATCGTCATCAACACGTCTGCTGCGCGAACAGATCAGATCAGCTTAACCTCAATCAGAGCTTAACCCGAGTCTGATATCCTCACCAGACGTGCAGACGACCCAGCAAAGCAAAACCATGAGCCAACCAGGCTAAACACAAGCTTTCGCACGTGTACTCGAATGAACTTCGTTGAAAACCTACCATTATTTTTTATACGCATTTTATTCCGCTCACTACGGCTGCCTGATGTATTTTATTTTGCACTGGACCAGTTTACTAGCCCCACGGCTATCGTTCCAAATATTTGGTGCATATTGCCGGATCATGAGAGGGGAATAATTAGAAGAATAAGAATGGGGTGGAGCGCATATGGCAGGTTCTCTCAGATCATGAATGGTAGCTTACCAATATCCCTGAAGAGAAAAGTATACAACAGCTGTATCCTACCGGTACTCACCTATGGGGCAGAAACGTGGAGGCTAACAAAGAGGGTTCAGCTTAAGTTAAGAACAACGCAGCGAGCTATGGAAAGGAAAATGATAGGTGTAACGTTAAGAGATCGAAAGCGGGCGGAGTGGGTGAGGGAACAAACGCGGGTTAATGACATCTTAGTTGAAATGAAGAGGAAGAAATGGGCTTGGGCAGGGCATGTAATGCGACGGCAAGATAACCGCTGGTCCGTAAGGGTAACGGAGCGGATTCCAAGAGAAAGCAAACGTAGCAGGGGAACGCAGAAAGTTAGGTGGGCGGATGAGATTAAGAAGTTTGTGGGGATACAGTGGCGGC
Source organism: Amblyomma mixtum (assembly GCF_055824585.1). Taxonomy (NCBI): domain Eukaryota; kingdom Metazoa; phylum Arthropoda; class Arachnida; order Ixodida; family Ixodidae; genus Amblyomma; species Amblyomma mixtum. The sequence continues at coordinate 107,022,838 of NC_143019.1, read as the reverse complement.
AACTGACAAAGGGCAGGGTTAATTGGAGAGACATGGGAGAGGCCTTTGCCCTGCAGTGGGTGTAGTCAGGCTGATGATGATGATGATACCAGGTATGATTAAAGACAAAATACGTTGATTTTCAATTCTGTATCCTTATATTCCATTACGGTGACCTAGACATCTTCCTAACCCTCGTCAATCCCACATCTTGTCTCTCACCTTCGTTCATGATTAAACAGCGCGAAAAAAACGCGGACAGAGCAAGAAAACACGTACGCACAAAGAGCGCAGAATTTCCAACTTTTATTCGAAAAACGCTTCGAGCATTACCTTTTATACGCTCTAAACAACCAAGCCCAACAAACTGGCCAAGATGTGCCCTAAACTCAGCAGTAGTGGCCCTGCAACATCCGGCTGTGGAACAAAACACACTAAGCCATTTGTCCGGTGTGCCACGGGTGTGGTCTATGAGATCCCCCTTTCTTGTGGCAAAGCGTACGTTGGCCAGGCAGGGCGTTGTGTTAACGAACGTGCCAGGGAACATGAACGAAGTTTGGGAAACGCATCAGACTCATGCCTGAATCTACCCGCCCATTGCCGTTCTTGCAAGGGCCAAAACGATGATAACTGTGAGCCACGGCTTCACGAAATCAAAATTCTAAGCAGGAGCAAAGATAGATTAGCTCGGAATTTATCCGAAGCATTTTTCATCAAGGCAAAAGGCGACATGTGTGTCAGCACCACTTCTGTCTCCCTGCATGCCAGCGAATTCAGATTGCTTAAAAATAAGGGACGAAATGCGTGCCGCCCACATTAATCTACCTTTGCTGTCATCTTTGTCATCTTGGCCTTTCCTTTTGTGGTCTGTCGCAGGTGCGCATGCGCTCACGGTCGCCTTTTCTAGTATGTTCTACAAAAACGTGTTCAATAAACATAGTTGGAGTCAGCTCCCGTCCTGTCATGTCCTCTGTGTATTCGTCCTAATAGTTAGCGCTGCTTAAATTTCAACGAAAGAAAATGCATAACCAACTAGCCCCGCAACGTGTTTTACTAACTAAACAACCACCACATGACACAGCCGGGATCAAAAACAGATAAGTATTGACAGTTACGTGTACATGATGCGCTGACCAGCCAGAGCGCCAATATAAACTACACCAGTGTGTGCAAGATTACGCACCATTGAACGTTGAAAAAAGGATAATAGGAGACAGGAAGATAAAGATCCTGAAAACGAAGATAATACAAATACCACGAATGAAGGCATCAACAAAAACGCTGTATTGCTAGTGAAACTTACTGAGTAAAAAGGGATGAGACTCGGAACCAACAGTATTAACAGTAAACGATGAAGGGGCAAAGCCACTAAACAACGTAAGCTGAAAAGAACTAAGACCCAATATAAAAAAAAAATGTTGATCACCTGGGGTTTTTTAACGTGCAGTGACATCGCACACTACACGCTACGGCTAGAACCGAAACAGAAAGGGAGATAATTAAGGCCTTCCTAATCGCAAAGAATTCGCAGAATTGTGTGAGCACACCGTCCATTATGCTTTCTGATAAATAAATCTCGTTTTTAGAAAGGAACACTTTAGTAATCAGAAAGTTGGGCTAGTTGGACACAGAACACAGGGAGAACGGACAGAAACGCTCTTGTCCTGTCCGTGCTCCCTGTGTTCTGCGTGTTTTTCTGTGCGCCGTTTTTAGATGAAGAAACACTTTAAACCGTCCATTTTAACCCTGCACCCATACTCCTGTTGATTGTCATTTTCATCCTTCATAGATTTTAGCCTGGTTTTTTGCCTTCTCATTACTCGCGTCGCCTTTACCTTTGTTTTTTGTTGTCTCCATCTTTCACTCTCAGTTTCACAGTTTTAGCCTCGTTGTTAATTTTTCCCAGATAATTTTTTGTTTACATTTGGTCTTAGTTCTTTTCAGCTTACGTTGTTTAGTGGCTTTGCACCTTCGTCGTTTACTGTTAATACTGTTGGTTCCGCGTCTCACCACTTTTTGCTGAGTAAGTTTCGCTAGTAATACAGCGTTTTTGTTGATGCTCTCATTCGCGGTATTTGTATTATTATCATTTTCAGGATCTTTATCTTCCCGTCACCTTTTATCCTTTTTTCAAGGTTCAATGGTGCGTAAGCTTCCACACACTGGTGTAGTTTAGATTAGCGCTCTTGCGGGTCCGCGCATCATGTAGACGTAACTGTCAATACTTGTCTGTTTTTGATCCCGGCTGTGTCGTGTGGTGGTTGTTTAGAGCGTATAAAAGGTAATGCTCGAAGCTTTTTCCGAATAAAAGTTGGAAGTTCTGCGCTCTTTTTGTGTACGTGTTTTCTGTCTCTGTCCGTGTTTTTTTCCGCGCAGTTTAATGATGAACGAAAGTGAGAAACAAAATGTGGGATTGACGAGGGTTAGGAAGATGTCTAGGTCGCCGTAATGGATTATAAGGATGCAAAATTGAAAATCAACACATTTTGTTTTTAAACATACCTGGAGATATGTAACAAATATTTGGAATGATAGCCGTGGAGCTAGTAAAATGTCCGGTACAAAATAAAATACATCAGGCAGCCGTAGTGAGCAAAATAAAATGCCAATAAAAATAATGGTATGTTTTCAAATCAGTTAAGCCGAGCACGCGTGCGAAAGCTTGTGTTTAGCCTGGTTGGCCCATGGTTTTGCTTTTCTGGGTCGTCTGCACGTCTGGCGACGATATTAAAGCCAGGTTAAGCTATATTAAATGATATGAAACGACGATATTAAACTCGGGTTAAATCGAGGTTCAGCTGATCTGATCTGTTCACGCCGCACCTGGAAGTTCATAAAGATGACAATGTGCATTGCAAAGCGCGATAATGTGTGGCAATTCAATCGGAGGCGTCATCTGTGCCAGTGATAGCATGATGAAAGAAAAAAAAAGCCAGTGATAGCATAGTGTTATTGTGTAGTGGCCAGCGCACGCTGGCCACTGCACCAAAATAGCTCGGCTGCCATGGCAGCCCAGAAATGACAACACTGGCGTTTAGAGGGGCGGCGACAAGTGATGGCTTGAACATTGCACTGCCCTGAGCCAGGCGGTAGCGTAAAATGTAGGCTTCCTTTTAAGGCGAAAGCCTTTAATGCCTCATACTGTCGTTAGCAGACGCGTCGGCAGCCGTGTCGACAGACGCGTCGACAGATTTGTCTGCCTTTCGGCGTCACTGCTTAAAAAGAAACTGGGCCGAGGGTGGGAATCTAACCAGGGCCTTTGGTATTTGAAGCGGAGACGCTACCACTCCGCCACGAAGGGTCAAGGTTCGAGCATGAATAAAGGCGCATCTAGTGAATGCATGGGTTTCATAAATAAAATAAAAGGAATAAAGTCAAGAAAAGGAAAAATAAAAATAACAAAATAAACAAAAATGAAAGCAAAATAAAATAAGGTGTGAAAATAAAAATGAAAACAATAAAAGTTAGAAAAGGAGAAAAAAATATATAAAGAAAACTTGATATGGAAAATAAAAAGTAAATAAAAACAAACAGTGCGCCAGGAAACGCTTTCGCCTTGCAGCACTTTAGAGAGCCAAAGTTCCCCCTGAATTTTTTTTTCGTTATTTCAGCATGACACGAAACACAGAGCCTGATGCAGGGACAGAAGCTAAAGGCTAATGGTGCCTGACGAGGCCTCTGACTCTACACAGTTCACAGCGGTACAGACACAATACGAATCTTAGAAACAAAAAAAATAAAGTGTGCCCCCCAGCTGTAATCACAAGGATAAAAAAAACGCAACATTTGACACTAGCGCATAAACGTATTGCATATATTGTTGCACACACAAACAAGTCACACATAATAGGACGTTACACAAATGACATGGATAAATCAACACAAATAGCTGCTCTACAAAATCATACAAAAATACGTAATGCACTTCTTAAATTGACAGTGAAACTGAATAATATGCTTTGAAACGACACAAAACCAAGATAAAAGAATTTTGTAAAGTCACTTTGAGTTATACAGAGATTTGTGTTTCTTTTGTGAGACGACAGGAAAACATGAAAAACAGTGTTCAATTATGCCTATACTTAATCTGATATCATAGCAATAATAGCTCCCTAAGTTGGCATTTAAATGCTTTAATTTACATTCAAAGTTTAGCTTGCCTTCAAATTTGTTTAAGATAGTAGGTATTTGATACGCCATTGTTTTCCTTCTATAATTTCTTCGGATTTTTGGTGTGCGGTGTTTTCGGTGCCTCAAAAGGTATTCTGCGTTTTCGGAGGCAATAATTCCGTACAGTTTCTTCTGGTGCATTACTTGCAGTGCTTTGAAATAATATAACTGGACTGCCTTTATGATGCCGTGTTCCTTAAATATAGGAGCGATTCTTAAGTCGTGTGCAATGCCACGACAAGATTCGAAGCAGCGCAGGATTTTCTTTTTTAATAATCTTAGTATAATTGTATTGTGTATTAGTGCCCCAAACCATTACGCCATAGGTGAGCTTAAAATAAAAAAAGTGAGGTAAAATATTCTTTTTCAGCCAGAGAGATATGAGCGCAGATATTTTGTAAAGACATCCGACTGTGCAGGCAAGTTCTACACTCAGGTTT